>NW_006922303.1:737332-740744 GCF_000298275.1 Orycteropus afer afer | reverse complement strand
GTTAGACTTTAGCATTATTTATACACATCAAGGTAGGTTTAGGTTCCATATTCATACGGTATTAAAAATAAAAATGGGATCACACTGTTAAAAATAAATAAATAAATAAAGGCCTTGATGCAGCCATTTCCCTTATAGGAAAATATTCTTAAGTGAAATCTGGAGACTGGTTAAAGGCCAGACACATGGAAAAAAAGGGAATGGAGGAAGGGGTGAGGCCACAGGGCATGAGGGGCGGGGCAGACAATGAAGAATATGAGCCTCCTCTGTGACGTTCGGAACTGTGCCAAAGTGCCCGGAGTTAGACCAGGAGGCAGCAATGCCATGGCAGGAGAGCTTCTTGAACAGTCTCATTGAGGGCCTTTGAGAGCCTTCACCAATGGGATCCTTGAGCAGCAGGGTCCTGCTAAGCAGAGAACCAGGCCCAGAGGATCTGCAGCCCGAAGCCCAGCCTGGCCCCAGTTGTGTATCTGGAAACCGAAACCGAAACCGAAAGCACAGCAGCGGGTCCTGCTCCAGCTCATCTGAGAACAGCCACAGGTCTCTAGGATGGAAAGATCTACAGCAAGTCTGCAGCACAAGCCAGGGGGAAAATGTTAAAGTCACATCCAAGTATACTTACCAAAATTTATTTCTGAATGGGGAATCTAGTGATATTAAGCTCTGTGCTCTAGGGAAAGTATGGTGTTTACACAAAATATTTTTATGTCAATCAGACTACTTTGCTAGTATTTTCAGAGATTCTAAGAAAGACTCTCAAACTGATGTTATTGAGTTGGAGATTAATGACCAGAATATAGATGTAGAAGCCCTGCACTTTGTATTAGGTTCTATGTACAGAGATGAGTATGTCTTCATGGCTCCCCTTCGAGTTCCAGGAGTTTTGGCAACAGCATGCTTGCTTCAGGTAAAAGGCTTAATTCAGCAGTGTAAAGAAACCATGAAGGAAACAATTAATGTAAAAACCGTATGTGCCTATTATACAGCAGCAGAGACCTATGGACTAGCTTCCATAAAGATAGGTTGCTTTGAATGGCTTCTTCACAACTTGATGACACACCCAAATATTGAACTTTACAAAGAACTTAATATAAATCTCATGAATCTCCTTATTTCTTCTTCTAATTTATTAGTAATGCAAAAGGAAATGGATGTATACACTACACTTAAAGAGTGGATGTTCCTTCGCCTGAACCCAGCCTGGAATGGCTCAATGAAACAACTTTTAGTTAATGCAAACAACTGGTTTTCCAGGCACAGAGGATGTGCTGGTAACACTGCCTTTCTTGAAACTGAAGAAGGAATAACATTTCAACAAGTGTTTAAAAATTTGAGGTTTCAGCATATCATCTGTGATCTGGCCTCCACAAAAGTTATTGAACAAGATGCTCTAATACCTTCAGAATGGTTATCATCTATATACAAACAACAATGGTTGACCCTGCTTAGGGCACAACAATACAGAGAAATCGGGCCTCGAGTCATCAATAAAACAGAACTAGAAAGATACAGCATGAGATGTGGTAAAAGGATTGTAAAGGATGGAAATTACTCCTGGATGTGGTCAGGTTACAACTTTGGCTTTCCCTTACATGTCATCTTCACCAGACATTATATAATTTTCAAACAAAATACATTCAGTCGGCCATATGAAAGTTCTGTTTGTTTACAACCTGTAAGAAATATTGCATTCAGATTAAATTTGGTATACTTTGATTCTAGTGGAAAACTAAGTTTCAGTAAAACGACTGGCTATAAAATCCTTACCTTCGAAAATGAAGAGGAACAAGTCATAATGAAGTTGGATAGCACAGTTCTGAGCTTCCCTTTATATGTATTCTGTAACTTCTTGTTCATATAATTAGAAAATCCAGAAAACCAATAAGCTTATCAGTTAGAATATATTAGCATTTAACAAACTCTTGTTGCTTCATTTGATTTAACAGGCCTACCGTTAAACACACGAAGGTGGTCAGTAATAAAAGCAATAGTATGAATATGGTAGATAACACAAATGACTACCCTTCATCATCATTTTATATCTATGTATTTATGAAGAAAATGTTTGAGTCCAAGAAAATATCTGTTATGCCAAGTAGCCAATGACGCTGCCATCTTATGTTTTCCACTTATCATCAACAGGCAAGCTCTGAATGGAAATGACAAAGGAGAGACTGTATTTCCAAGGAACTAAAGATACATTTACTTGTTAGATAAATTTGGACTTGAGTACTGTTGAGACAAAATAAAAACTTCTCCTTTGCTGAAACAGTTGTGCAAATATGGCTTTAATTCTGGCAATTTTGCAGAAGAGAGTCAACCACTGGGTAGAATCTGAGATTAAGCACTCTGATTTGTATTCTATTGTATATAGTTTTAAATTTCTAGACAAATAATGTAAAGTTCTGCAAAATTACATACTACTATTTAATACTATTTTATGTTAGTGGGCCACAGGACTCATTTTCTCTATGGCATGAAGAACTTGTATTGTTATTTATATACACACATGCATATTTATATGTTTTAAAGACCTGAAAAGGATAGTTTTTCTAAATGGCTAAACAAATAGGCTCTGTAAGCTAAAATGGATTTCCATAAACACGTATGATATGCTGGATTTCTATGTATCTCCAGATGTGAATACTTTTAAAGTATCCTGTTAATTTTCTTTGTGTGTGTATATATTTGATTTACTTCTCTTTTTGCCATGATTTGTTCTGCTTGTCTTCAGAGCATTTATTTGTTTCAAAATAAAAGCCAATAGGATAAACAACATTATTCCATTAAAGATATATCTTCCAAACAGGCCATTAGCTAAGAAGAGAGGACCCAACTTTCAAAGACTTTTGAGTACTTGAATTCTATTTATGTTGGTTTTAATATGCTTGTCTTTTTCTATAAACATACATATTTGACTAGAGCAAATACTCCTTGAACAACAAGTATAGAGTCAAGAGCATTTTATTTTTATTAGGTTATCCCAGCCCATTTTTAATTTTTATCTGCAAGTCCCTCATTTTCTCAAAAATCATAAAGGTCTTGCCTTAACTTACAGCATGATTCTTAGTGACATCTGTTTGAAGTTTAATTGGATTAAGAATGTAAATTGAGAGTAATCAATTTTTTGCATGATAATTTTCAATGGGCTCAAGTCACCATTTTAGGGGGTGCATTTTTCCTATGCCTCTTAGTGGAAGGTGAAGTGCTTCAGGCCACTTAAAGTTTTTTCTGACAAATATTTTATGTACTGTTCTGGTTACCTAGTGTCACTCTGACAGGAATATACCACAAATTGGATGACTTGAACAAATAGGAGTTTATTCTTACAATTTGGAGGCTTTAAGTCCAAGTTCAAAGTGCCAGGCTTGAGGGGCTGGGTGAATGCCCCTCAACCTTGGGGTTCAGCTCT
>NW_006922303.1:730210-737232 GCF_000298275.1 Orycteropus afer afer | reverse complement strand
TGACAAGTAAAAAGGCACAGTCCCACTGTTACCAAACCACATGCCAGGCCATTAATTTAAGTCCATTGTAAATCCCAAAGTTCACAGAGCATGGCAGGCTGCTGAACAATGACACAGCTACATGTAGGGTCCAAGCATGTCATAAGCAAGCAACTATCCCCAAGGCTTCTCCTTATATACAGGAAGCAGACCATATTCTTAAGGCAGCTACTTAGCTGCTCATAGTGGATTCCACCATTTAGTTGATTACCAGTCTCATCATGGGGGATACTACATGCAGCTGCCCAGCCACTCAACCAGGCCCAGCCAAGTTGACACACAAACTGAACTACCACAATTCCACCCCTTGTCAACTTGGCATCTGTACAGATCTTCCCTGGGTGGGATCTGTACAGATCTCTCTCAATGGGTGGCTCCAGTCCCCTAGTTTCTCTAAGTGGTGACCTCACTCCCTTGGCCTGGCAGACCCCGTTCCTCTACCTCTTGGGCATGGCAGCCCCGCTCCCTCACTCCTGGGCAACGGCTATGGCTCCATCCCACTGGATCACATGAATGAGCAGCCCCACACTCCAGAACCAAGTTGGTGAAGGCCTGATTCTTTGAAACCTAGCAGGCTGTGGTGGTTCCACCCCCAAAGGCCATGGTCCTGCCCTTTGAGGCTGAGGCAGCTCTGCTTCTGTTTCCTTGATCTCTCTGCTTCTGCCAGTTAATGCCCGAGGGCAACCCACTCCACCAGAAATCTTCCTGCCCCCAAAAAAGCACTCAGCTTTCTTGCTCCATGGGCCATCCAGCCTGCTACTCCATCTTATGCTGGTCTTCTCCACCGATTAACGCCCAATGACAACCCACTCCACCAGGAAGCCATCTACCCAATGGCACCCAGCTTTCTCCTCCGTGGTGTGGTAAGCCTGTTGCTGTTTAATGCCAGTCTCTGGGCTATGCTACTGTTGTCTCTCATGCTGGTCTGCCGGCTCTGCTCCTGCCATCTCTCATGCCATATGCCGGGGTCTCAGGTCAAGGACACACGCCACTCCTGCTTCCACATTTTAGGCATCTGTCAGAGCAGCACCCCACTCTCATGGTACCATATTCTGTTCTGGTTACCTAGTGCCACTCTGACAAGAATGTACCTCAGATGGGATGGCTGAACAAAGAGGAGTTTATTCTATTACAGTTTGGAGGCTTTAAGACCAAGTTCAAAGTGCCAGGCTTGAGGGCCTGGGTGAATGCCCCTCAACCTTGAGGTCCAGCTCTGCCTCCTGCTCCTGGCCCACTGAAGCTAGAGGCATTTCTTCACTCAGACAGCTGCTGGCTGCTGAGGCTGACAAACCCAAGGTTGACAAGTAAAGAGGCACAGTTCCACTGTTACCAAAACACATGCCAGGCCATTAATTTAAGTCCATTGTAAATCCCAAGGTTAGCAGAGCATGGCAGGCTGCTGAACAATGACACGGCTACATGCAGAGTCCAAGCATGCTATAAGCTAGCGACTATTCCCAAGGCTTCTCCTTATATACAGGAAGCAGACCACATTCCCTAAGGAAGCTACTCAGCTGCTCATAGTGGATTCCACCATTTAGTTGATTACCAGTCTCATCATGGGGAATACTACATGCAGCTCCCCAGCCAGTCAACCAGGCCCAGCCAAGTTGACACACAAACTGAACTACCACAATGTGAATAGCGCTCAATCCATCCAGAACACATATAATGAGTAATGGAACACTAATTAAAACTTAACCATAAGGAAATAAATAAATGCCATTTGAAGGGTCAGGGAGAGACCAAAAGGGATAAGATATGGTATAAATTATTTACAAGTTTACACATGTTTTGGGTTTGGCAGGTGGGACATGTAAAGCAATGATCCTGAATTATTTTGGAAAAATATGGAGGATAGCAATCATATTTTCTATGTTTGTCATTATACCTTTGGCCATGTGAGTAAAGCATATGAGGAAGATGAGGAAGTAGTATTTGTTGAGCAACTAAGCAGCTTTTTGGAAAATACCACAGATTGTTGAGATACCATGGTTAATTCTGCCTTTCCCTACTGTTATTTTTCAAATTTTGCATCTTTGTCTTGTAAGAATCAAAATTATTTAAATTTTGAATTGAGAATTTATTAAGATACTGAAACATGTAAGAATGCTGCCTGAAAAGGGGACAGAATGCAGGAAAAATAAAAATGTTTACCTTGGGACCTTCAACAAAAGCTCTGTGAGCCTTACACTCAACAGAAACAAGCTTAAAAGGTAACTATTACTCTTTAATCATTATGTGACACAGAGACTTTTACTGATGGGAGTCCAAGCAGAAATGAAGTAAATGAATTTCTGCTGAAGTATACTAAAATCCTAGCCAAAGGCATATGAGAGACCATATATATTAACACCTGAGCTAAGTTATCTGTATGAGTGAAAGCTACCCTTAGCACAATGGACTGAAGGGTGCCAGCAATGGTGTCTGCATAGCCTGCAAAGAGATTACTCTATGAATATCTTTGGCAAAGTCATAAAGAATAGGAAAATGTTGTAGGTCTGGTGAGTTAGAATGACACAGTTGTAGGACTGTGAAAGTATAAAGTAGCATAGCAAGATTAAGTAGGGTACACTGGAAAGTTGTTATATGAGGAACGGCCAGTATAAGGAAGGTTTTTATAATTACCTTCTCAGTTTACTGCATAAAATGAGATTAACTTACATTTCACCAATTTGTGCACTCTTCCACATCCATTTTGCCCCCAGCATACTCAGCTCAACCTCATCAGTTTTTGTCTCCACTTCCTCTGAGGTGAGCACCGGTCTACATCATGACCTCCCTTGTTGTCATGCAGCCCAGGTCTAAACTCCTCAGGTCATATATCCCCTAGATAGACTATAAATTATGCAGTTTATATAACTGAACCGTAAGCTAAGCCATCATGACAGTAGAAGGAAATAAAAGCTTTATGTTAGTAACCAAAAAACCAAACTCACTACCCTCGAGTTGGATCCAACTCATAGAGACTTCTCATTGGGTTTCCGAGGCAGTATCACTATGGAAGTAGATTGCCCAACCTTCCTTCCCAGGAGTGGCTGGTGGGTTTGAACCACCAACTTTCTGGTTAGGATTCAAATGCCCTAGGCACGATGCCACCAGAGCTCCCACAACACTTATATATAATGATAAGTTATACTTTCTTTGTATAGATGTTTCAAGCTGTTACTTCTTCTTGAAATGCCCTTGTCTTCTGTTCTCCACAAATGTTCTAGATTCCAATTCCAAGAATTTCTCTTTAAGATATATCCCAGGCATGATGAATAGAAGTAATCTTCTACAGTTTTTGGTTCCCAGAAACATTAATAAATCCACTGTTCATATAATTTTAAGAACATTTCAAATATAAATTAAGCAAATAGCAATTATTCCCTCAGAAATTGACAAGTTTCAGTAATAATAGAGAAATGGATACTTTTAAATATGGCCTCTTTAACATTTTCAAATTATTTTTTTATTAATTAAAAAGATATAGTATGCTCCGGTTTAATGAGATTTAGGAGCTCTGATGACATAGTTTCTAAGGCATTTGACCACTAACCAGAAGGCTGGTGGTTCAAACCCACCAGCCACTCCTCAGAAGGAAGATTGGGCAATCTACTTCTATAGCGATACCACCTCAGAAACCCAAGGAGGGTTCATTATGAGTCAGATCTGACTCGACATTAGTGAGTTTTTTAGAGTTTTATAATGAACATATATTAAAATCACATTTACAGTAAAAATATACACTCTAGATTTTTGGGAGCTAGAATGAAATGAATAATATTCATTGATTTCTATATTCAAATAGTTTTAGATGCTTCTCCCCATATTTTGCAATTGTACTGACTACAAACTAAAACAATAGTTCATTTTATATTTTTTCCTTCATTTTCTGACTAACATATGAGAATTTACAAAATTAATGTATTAGAGAATGAGTCCTGCAAGGTGTAATAAGGAAAAAAATTCTTTAGTCAAATATATTTGGAAACTGTTTATTTATTTTTCAGCTTCTTACTGAAACAGAATGGAGCTTAGTGAATTTTTCTCCCACGAATCCATTATTTCCCAAGCTGGTTGAAACTCAGAATCTTTTAAACTTGCATAAATCCCACTAAGTGAATCAGCCATCTTAATACTAGTTAATGCAACTCTTTGAAATATTTAAACTGTAGCCTGACTTTTATACAGTATTTGCTTAAAAAGAAATGACCTATAAACATATTTGAGGGGTTGTAATTCAGTCTTCCAAAATGAATTGCACATGAATCAACTCTGGTCCATCTTCATTTTGCTAATTTTTTTTGAAATTGTTTTTCCACTCTCTTTGACCTTTAAACCCTTTAACTGTATAAACCGTGTAGTATTTTACTCATGGATTAAAGCAGCTCTCTCTCTTTTTTTAAAATTGTGATGTTGGTGCAACTTTACACAGCAAAATTCGTTTCCCATTCAACAGTTCATGTACATTTGATTTCATGCCCTGATTACTATCCCCTCCTATCCCTGTGACCACCCTCTCCTGGTACCCTTCTTAACTATGCACTCCTGTCTGTTCAGCTTTCCCACCATGTGAATGCTGCCCCTCTAAGTCCCCATAGCCAATTGCTCTAATGGGTGTATCTTCCTAGAGTAGGTGGATGCATTGTCCTGGGGTTGGTGTGCTGCGTGTAAGTCTTTCTAATATTGGGCTGAGAGCCAGTCCTTGAGAGTGAGTTCAATCCTAGGCCCAAAGGGAATTCCGGGGTCATAGTCATAGGGGTTCCACCAGACTCCATCCAACCAGTAATAATGGTCATTTTTGTGTTTTTGAATTCTGTTCCACATTTTTCCTCCTGCTTTATGCAGGATCTCCAGTTTTGATCTCTTCCCAAGTGATTGTCATTGGCAACTGGGTATCATCTAGTTCTGCTGGGTCTCCAGGTCCATCATATCCTAGGCCTAATTGTTTCCAAATGCCTTTGATTTTCTTCACTCTTCTTTGCTTCAGATGAGAGGAGATCAACAGTTGCATCTTAGATGCTCACTTGAAAGCTTTTAAGACCCCAGTTGCAACTCAGCAAAGTAGGTTGTGCAACAAGATTTTTATGTACTAAATTGTGCCAATTGAGGTTGGTGTCCCCCAAAACTATGATCTCGAGTCAGCAGGCCCTGTGATTCTCTCTCTCAAGGTGTTTGGTTGTCTCTGAGAGGTTACTCCAACTCTTTCTTCTGTTGCTTCTGTAAGGCTATTTGACTGCTAACCAGAAGGTTGGCAGTTCAAACCCACCAGCCACTCCTCAAAAGGATGACTGGGCAAATTATTTCCATAGAGATAGTGCCTCAGAAACCCAGGAGGGGTCACTATGAGTCAGATCTGACTCGATGGCAGTGAGTTTGGGTTTTTTGGTTTGGAGTGCCTATGTAAGATTATCTTCAGCTAGATGTATCTTTGGTCTGCGGTACATTTCTGTTTGCTGACCCCCACCTGATCGTCTGAGTTGTCTATGTATTTATCTGTAGCCTGGTTTTTGGTGTTAGTGGTAATGCAGTATTGTCCATATACTAGTATTTGCCTCTCTTGTCTTTATCATACATGTGCATTTTAGTCTCCTTCCTTTCCCCAATTTCATCATGTTGGTCACAGACTTTTACCATACCATCCCTCCCCTTACTCAAGTCAACATGTGACGCCCAACCAGTGCAAAATTTCCTCTTCCCTTCCTTTCATCTGCAGTAACCTACAAAGTGAGTCCCATTGCCAAAATAAACCCTTCCTTGACTTTTTACAATAATGAGCTCATATAATATTTGTCCTTCTGTGATTATTTCATTCAGCATAATGTTCTCCAAATTCATCCACATTGTGAGATGATTCATGTATTCTTCATTATTCTTTAATGTAGCATAGTAGTCCATTGTGTGTATGTACCATAATTTGGTTATCCATTCTTCTGTTGATGGGCATCTAGGTTGTTTCCATCTCTTTGTTATTGTGAATTGTGCTGCATTGAACATGTGTGTTAATATGTCTGTTCGTGTCCTGTCTCCCACTTGTTTAGGACATATTCCTAGTAATGGAATTGCTGGATCAACCGGTATTTCTATTTTCCTTTTTTTTTTTTTAAGGAAACACCATACTATTTGTAACAATGGTTGTACCATTTTGCAGTCCCACCAGCAGTGTATGAGAGTTCCAATCTCTCTGCAACCTTGCCAACATTTGTTGTTTTCAGTCTTGTTGAACTTTGTTATACTTGCTAGGATGAGATGATAGCTCATTGCTGTTTAGATTTGCATATCTCTAATGGCTAATGGGAAGGTTGGGCAATCCTACTTCCGTAGTGATACTGCCTCGGAAACCCAAGGAGGGGTCGCTATGAGTTGGGGCCGACTCAACGGCACATAACAACAACAACAACAATGGCTAATGAGGAGCTCTGGTAGCATACTGCCTAAGGCACTTGACTGCTAACCAGAAGGCTGGCGGTTCAAACCCACCAGCCACTCCTCGGAAGGAAGATGGGGCAATCTACTTCCATAGTGATACAGCCTCAGAAACCCAACGAGGGGTCACTATGAGTAGGGTCCAACTCGTTGGCACATAACAACAACAACAATGGCTAATGATCGTGAGTATTTCTTGAGATGTTTGTTGGCCAACCGTGTATGATATTTAATGAAGAGTCCGTTCATGTCCCTTGCCCAACTTTGAATTGGATTGTTTGCCTTTTTGGTGTCAGGGTGTTGAAATTTTCTATAAATTTTCGAAATAAGTCCTCTGTCAGATATGTGATAGCCAAATATTTTTTCCTTGTCTATAACTTCTCTTTTGGAGAAGTCTTTCAATGCACTTGTTGTTGTTATATGCCATCAAGTCGGACCCAACTCATAGTGACTCCTCCTTGGCTTTCTGAAGCAGTATCAGTACGGCAGTAGATTGCTCAACCTTTCTTCCAAGGAGTGGCTGGTGGATTTGAACTGCCAGCCTTCTGGTTAGCAGTCAAGTGCCTTAGGTA
>NW_006922303.1:723143-724006 GCF_000298275.1 Orycteropus afer afer | reverse complement strand
GGCCGCTCAGAACCCAGTCATGTGATCCATCATGGGAACCACCACTCACAACTGGAGTCCAGCCAAGTTGACACATCTTCAACTATCACACTCATACAAATTTAATATTTAAAAGGCCCAAGTCATCTAGTTTCTCTTCCACTGCCTGTGCATTTTGGGTTATGCTTCATACTCTATTTATGACATAAATTAGGGCCCCTAGATTGCCCCTATTTTATCTTTGATGAGCTTTATAGTTTTGGGTTTTACATTTAAATCTTTGATCCAACTTGAGTTTGTTTTTGTGTACGAGGTGAGTTATGGTTCTTGTTTCATTTTTCTGCAAGTGGATATCCAATTTTGCCAGAATAATTTTTAAAGAGGCTATCTCTTCCCCATTTAATGGGTTCTGGTCCTTTTTCAAAGATCAGCTGTCCATAGATGGATTGGTCTATTTCTTGGTTTTCAATTCTATTCCATTGTTCTATCTATCTATCATTTTACCAATACCATGCCATTTTAACTACTGTGGCTGTATAGTAGTTCTTAAGATCCGAGAGTGTGAGACCTCCCACATTGTTTGTTTTTCTTCAGCAGTGGTTTGCTTATTGGAGGTTTCTGTCCTTTCCGTATGAAATTAATAAATGTTTTTTCCATATCCTTAAAAACGTTGATGGTATCTGGATCAGAATTGCATTGAACGTGTAGATTGCTTTGGGTAGTATTGACATTTTCACAATATGCAGTCTTCCTATCCATGAAAAAGGCATGTCCTTCCATTCATGAAGAGCTCTTGTAGTTTCTTGTAGTAGTATTTTGTAGTTTCCTTTCTACAGGTCTTTTGTGTCACTGGTAAGGTTTATTCCTACATTTTTTTTTTTTTT
>NW_006922303.1:719388-721413 GCF_000298275.1 Orycteropus afer afer | reverse complement strand
GTTCAAACCCACCAGCCACTCCTCGGAAGGAAGGTTGGGCAATCCTACTTCCGTAGTGATAACTGCCTCGGAAACCCAAGGAGGGGTCGCTATGAGCCGGGGCCGACTCGACGGCAAACAACAACAACAACAACAACAACAATTTTATGAAATTGTGGTTCAAGAAAATGCCTTGTAGTATTTTTTTTTTTCTTAACTTTTCACTGTTAAAATTTACTGAAAAAAATTCGTTTTCCATTCAACAGTTCATAAATATTTTGTTTAGTGGCACTGATTGCCATACCCAAATTGATTGCGATTCACTCTTCCATTTCCTCCCTGTGGTTACCATTTCCTTGTCCTTCTTTTGTATCCATGTCTTGTGAGCATTATCACTGGGCAAATACTGCCCTTTTGATATCTTATGGTTGATTCTTCTAAAGGGTGTATACCTCTCTGGTGTTATTGTTCATCTCATAGGCTGTCTCACTGGTTGACTGCAAGTTGAACCTGGGGAGTGACTTCAGTTCTAGGCTTGATGGATGACTAAAGGCCATAGTTTCAGCTGTTCCACTAGTCTCTATCTGACCAGTAAGCCTGATCTTTTTATTATTATTATTATTATTATGAGATTTGTTTCACATTTTCTCCCATTATCCACGATCACCTAATGCTATCCCTTTCAGAGTGGATGGCTGTGGTGGCCAGGTATGATCTAATTCTTCTGGTAGCAGGGTGATGGAGGCTAAGTTTCACATGGTCCACTAGTCCCTTGGAGTATTTGTTTCTATGCACTTTTTTTTTTTTACTCTACTTTGCTCCAGATAAGAAGAAATCTGTAATTGTGTCATAGATGGCTGCTAGCAAGCTTTTAAACCCTAGTCATTATACACCAAAGTAGGATTTAGAATGATGTGGACTATATTATCCCAATTTACCTTGATGTTTCCCATAAAACATCATTTCCCACAGGCCCAAGCACTCACTCTGTCAAGGTGTTTGATTATGGCTAAGAAGTTTTCATCATTTTTCCCTGTTAGCTCTACTATATATGAAAACATTTTTATATCACACACAAATACATATGTAGAAATATAGTTGAACCCATCATTGCAGCCACTGTTTAATCCATATCATTGAAGGCATATGGCCTACCAAAGCTATATAAGGCTCATGAGCGTAGCCCCATTCTCCTACCCACACCTGATCATCTTGCCTGTCTATTCATGTATCCACTTTAGATTATTGTTTGTTATCAATGATAATGCAGGATTCTGTATGCAATATTGTTTACATTTATTGTGCCGGTCACCACGTTTTTGTATACTGCCTTTCCTTTCATCCATCTTAATACTTGTCTCTTACCTAAATAGTTATTTTTCCTCCCCTCCCACTTCATCTTTGTTGTTGTTGTTGTTATTTGCCTTCGAGTCGGCCCCAACTTCATCTTTAGTAAATATAAAAGTATGTTTTATTCTGTGTGTAAAAATTTCCTTGACTTTGCTTCTTCTTTGTCTTCTTCTTTTTTTTCTTTTTATTTTTTGAATATTGCTTTTTCCTTCATGAAAATCAATACTTGTCACTTTCCTATCTAGCAATTTTCCCTCCTTTCCCCTCACATCCCTGGTAACCAACAAAGAAAATTTTCTTTCATATGTAAATCTTTCCTTGTACAATAGTGAACTAACGCAATATTTCTCCTTCTGTGATTGACTTATTTCACTCAACATAATATCCTCCATGTTCATCCACATTATGATATATTTTGTGGATTCTACACTATTTTTTAGTGTTGCATAGTATTCCACTGTGTGTATGTACCATAGTTTGGTTATCCATTCCTCCATTGATGGGCACTTAGGTGTTTCCATCTCTTTACTGTTACAAATACTGATGCAGTGAACATGAGTGTGCATATGTCTATTCTTGTCCTGGCTTTCATTTCTTTAGGGTATATAATTAATAATGGGACTGGTGGATCAAATGGTATTTCCAACTTTTTAAGGAATCACCATACAGATTTTCACAGTCTTTTTTTTTTTTTTT
>NW_006922303.1:712982-717099 GCF_000298275.1 Orycteropus afer afer | reverse complement strand
GACTGCTGTGGCTGTATAGTAGATTTTGAGATCCAGGAATATGAGACCTCCTAAATTGTTCTTTTCAGTAGCGCTTTCCTTATCCAAGGAGTCCCGGTGGTATAGTGCTCAAGGCATCTGACTGCTAACCAGAAGCCTGGCAGTTCAAACTCACCAGCCACTGCTTGGAAGGAAGATTGGGCAATCTACTTCCATAGTGATACCACCTCAGAAACACAAGAAAGGATCGTTATGAGTCAGGTCCAACTTGATGGCAGTGAGTGAGTGTTCCTTATCCAAGGTCTCTTTACTTTCCTTATAAAATCAGTGATTGTTTTTTCTATGTCCTTAAAAAATGTTGATGTAATCTGGATAGAGATTTTCTTAAATGTTGTGGTAGCTAAGGTCATGTATCAACTTGCCTGTGCCTGGTTTTGAGTGACTGGGCAGCTGGATGTATTTATTCCCTATGATAAGACTGGTAATCAACTCCATGATGGAATCTACTGTGAGCAGCTGAGTAGATTACTTAGGGATGTGGTCTGCTTCCAGTACATAAGAAAGTGCTTTGAGAATGCTCTTGAGTTTTTTGGCATGCTTGGACCCTGCATATAGGTGAGTCTTCTTCATTCATCAGCCTGCCATGTTGCCTGCCAATCTTGGGACTGTTTCTAGAGTAGAACTAGTGGCCTGCCATGTTGCTTAATAATCTTGGGACTGAGCCATTTTACTTGTTGAACTTGGGTTTGTCACCCTCAGCAGCACTAAAGGACCAAAACAAATGTATAGGTTGCTTTGGATAGTGCTGGCATTTTCACAATGTTCAGTCTTCCTGTCCATGAGCACGGTATGTTCCTCTATGTACATCTCTAATAATTTCTTGAAATAGTGTTTTATAGTTTTCTTAGTATAGGTCTCTTAGTATCGGTAATATTTTTCTGAAGTATTTATCTTTTTGGTAGCTATTGTAAATGGCACTGATTTCCTTTCCAGACATCTCTTTGCTGGTGTAGAGGAGCCCAACTGAATTTTTTACATATCCTGTCACAATGATAAATCTTTCAATTAGTTCCAGTAGTTTTCTTGCTGAGTCTCTTGGGTTTTCTATGTATAAGACCATATCACCTGCAACTAGGGATAGTTTTACTTCTTCCTTGCCAATTTGGATTCCTTTGATTTTCCTTTCTTGCTTTATTGACCTGGCTAGAACTTCCAATACAGTACTGAATAGAATGGGACATAGAGGGCATCTTTGATTCCTGTTCATAAGGAGAATGGTTTCAGTCAGTCTCCAATGTTGGCTGCATGTTTTGCATATATGTTCTTTATCATTTTAAGGAATTTCCCTTCTATTCATATATTTCTGAGATATTTTATCAGGAATGGGTGCTGGATTTTATAAAATGCCCTTTCTGTATCCATTAATATGGTCATGTTGTTCTTATCCTTTATTTTATTTTAAGAGCTTGTTTTACATTCAACATTACATGTACATTTAGATTCACTCCCCATTCACCATGTCCATCCCGAACCCAGTCTCCTCCAGTCAACACCCTGCAACCCTCCCCGTGTGCCCCCATAATCATGCACTCCCATTTGTCCTGCACTTCCTCAATTTGAAGGTTGATCCTCTGGTGCCCCGTGGTCTATTGTTTTAAGGGATGTATTACCATAGAGTGTGTGGGTGCATCAACTTGGGTTTAGTGGTCTGCATGTACATCTTGTTAACTATTGGGCTGAGAGCCAGCCCCTGGGGGTGTGTTTTATTCCAGGTGCAGAATGTATTCCAGGGCCATAGTATTAGGGGTCTCATCAGATTTCATCTGACCAGTAAATCTGGTTATTATTGAGTTTTTGGATTTTGTTCCATGTTTTTCCTCCCACTCTATCCAAGATATCCAGAATTGATCTTTTCCTGAGTGGTTGACATTTGTAGCCGGGCACCATCTAGCTTCTGGCCTCGAGGGCCATTTTGTCCTAGGGTGATTGCTTCCAAATGCCATTGTTTCTTTGCACTCATCTTTGCTTCCAAGGCTAGGGGACCATTAACTGCATCTTAGATGGCCACTTGAAATCTTTTAAGACCCCAGTTGCTACTCACCAATGTAGGATGCGGAACAAGGCTTTTATGTATTTTGTTGTGCCAACTGAATCTGGTGCCCCCAGTACTATGGTCCTGAGATGGTAGATCTACTGGATATCTCTCCCATAGTGTCTGGTTGTCTGTGAGGGATTTTGTGTCTGTCTTCTATTGTTTCTCTAAGGATCACAGGTATTTTGTATCACTGGTGTCTGTGCAAGACTAGCTTCAGCTGAAGCTATCTTTGGTCTAGAGTATACTTCTGTTCACTGACCCCTGTCTGATCATCTCAGGGGTTTATGAGTTTATCTGTAGCCTGGTGTTTAGTGTTAATGGCAATGCAGTATTGTGGACACATTGGTTGGTATAGCATCTGTCAGCTATCTGTTATGTGCACAATTCGGTGTCCTCCCATTTCCTAATGTTATCATGGTGGTCATATCCCTCCCACTACCTGTGTCAGTGTGTGGGCCCCAACTAGCCCCAAATTAATCCGTCCCCTTTTCCCCCATCATAGTAACCAAAAAGTGACTTCCCTTTCTGAAGAAAACCCTTCTTTGTCTTTTTAAAATCATGGGCTCATACAGTACTTGTCTTTCTGAGATTGACTTATTTCACTCAGCATAATGTCCTCCAGGTTCAACCACATTGTGAGATGATTCGCGTATCCCTCATTCTTCCTTAATGTAGTGTAGTATTCCATTGTGTGCATGTACCATAATTTGGTTATCCACTCATCCATTGACGGACATGTAAGTTGTTTCCATCTCTTTGCTATAGTCAATTGTGCTGCAATGAACATAGGTGTACAGATGTCTGTCTGTGCGCTATCTCTCACCTCTTTAGAATATGTTCCTAGTAATGGAATTGCTGGGTCAAATGGTACTTCTATTTTCAGTTTTTTAAGGAAACACCATACCATTTGCCACAAGGGTTGTACCATTTTACAATCCCACCAGCACTGCACAAGAGTTCCAATCTCTCTGCAACCTCACGAGCATTTATTTTCTGACCTGTTGAATTTTGCTATTATTGCTGGGGTGAGATAATATCTCATTTTTGTTTTGATTTACACATCCCTAATGATTAATGATCATGAGCAATTTCTCATGTGTTTGTTGGCTGCCTGCATATCTTCTTTGGTGAAGTGTCTGTTCATGTCTTTTGCCCATTTGTGAATTGGTTTATTTGTCTTTTTGGTGTTGAGGTGTTGAAGTCTTCTATAGATTTTGGAGATAAGTCTTTTATCAGATATGTCATAGGCAAATATTTTCTCTCAATCTGTAAGTTCTCTTTTTACCCTTATGACAAAGTCTTTATATGTGCATAAGAATTTAATTTTTAAAAGGTCCCAGTCATCTAGCTTCTCTTCCATCTCCTGCAAATTCTGAGTTATGCTTGATAGTCTATTTATGTGGTAAATTAGGGCTCCCAGATTTGCCCCTATTTTATCTTTGATGAATTTCATAAGTTTGGTTTTACATTTAAGTCTTTGATCCAGCTTGAGTTTGTTTTAGTGTATGGGGTGAAGTATGGGTCTTGTTTCATTTTTATGCAGCACCATTGGTTTTGCCAGCATCATTTGTTAAAGAGGCTATCTCTTCCCTATTTATAATGGGTTTTGGACCTTTGTCAAAGATCAGTTGTCCATAAATAGATGGGTCTATATCTAGACTTTTGATTCTGTTCCATTGGTCTATCTGTCTATCATTGTACCAATACCATGCTGTTTTGACTACTGTAGCTGTATAGTAGTTCTTAAGATCTGGGAGTGTGAGACTTCCCTCTTTGTTCTTCTTCAGTAGTGCTCTGCTTATCCAAGGTCTCTTTCTTTTCTATATGAAGTTAGTAATTGTTTTTTCCATGTCTTTAAATAATTTTATTGGAATCTGGATCAGGATTGCTTTAGGTAGTATCTCCATTTTCACAATATTCTGTGTACATATCCATGAACAAGACAGGTTCTTCCATTTATGTAGTGCCCTTGTTGTCTCTTGTAGCAGTGTTTTATAGTTTTCTTTGTATAGGTCTTTTGTGTCTCTGGTGAGGTTTATTCCT
>NW_006922303.1:709315-711982 GCF_000298275.1 Orycteropus afer afer | reverse complement strand
TCTTCTAGGTTCTCAAATTAGTTGGAGTAGTTTTTCATAATATTCTGTCAGTATCTTTTTTATTTCAGTTGGTTCTGTTGTGATGACATCCTTTTGTTTACAATTGTTGTGATTTGGATCTTCTCTTTCTTTTCTTCTGTTAGATCTGCCAATGGTGTATCAATTTTATAAATCTTTTTGAAGAACCACCTTTTGGTTTTGTTGATTTTCTCTATGGTTTTTTTTGTTTTCTGTTTCATTTATTTCTGCTCTGATATTTACTATTTCCTTGTTTGTAAATACTGTATGATTCTTCTGTTTTTCTATTTCTAGTTGTTGCAGTTGATGAGTTAGAGTGTTGATTTGGTTACTTTCTTTGCTCTTTTTTGATGTATGCATTTATTGCTATAAACTGTCCTCTGAGTACTGCTTTTGCTGGCTCCCATAGGTTTTGGTATGATATATCTTCATTCTCATTTGTTTCTAGGATTTTATTATTATTATTATTTTAGTTTTTATGTGTTCTATTACCCGGTAGTTTTTGAACAGTGAGTTGCTCAGCTTCCATATGTTTGATGCTTTTTCCTTGCTCTTCCTATTATTAATTTCCAATTTTATAGCATTGTGGTCTGAGGAGATGCTTTGTAGTATTTCAATGCTTTTTAATTTATTGAGACTTTTTTCTGTCCTAACATAAGGTCTATTCTAGAGAAGGATTCATGTGCACTGGAGAAGAATATGAATTGTGCTTTTGTTGGGTGAAATGCTCTGTATATGTCTATGAGTTCGAGTTGGTTGATTTTATTGTTGAGCTCTTCTGTATCTTTGTTGAGTTTTTTCTAGTTGACCTGTCCCTCTTTGAAAGTGTTGTGTTAAAATCTGCTACTACTATTGTAGAGTTGTCTATTATCCCTTGTAATTCAGTTAATCTTTGCTTCACGTATTTTGGAGCACTTTCATTGGGTGCATAAATATTTATTATTGTAACGTCTTCTTTGTCAATCGACCCTTTCAGCATCATATAATGTCCTTCTTTGTCTCCTGTGATGTTTTTCACCTTGATGTCTATTTTATCAGAAATTAATATTGCCTCTCCTGCTCTTTTTTGGTTTCCATTGGCTTGGTAAATATTTTTTTCCATTCCTTAACTCTTAATTTGTTTTTATCGTTGTGTCTAAGGTGGGTCTCTTGTAAGCAGCAAATTGATGAGTCTTCTTTTCTTATCCAGTCTTCCACTCTCTTTCTCTTGATATGTACATTTAGTCCATTCACACTGAGTATAATTAGTGATAGGTATGAATTGATTTCTGTCATTCTATTGTGTTTTTTTGTTGTGTTGTTAGTGTTTCCTTGGTCCATATACTTTCTGTACTGAGTTCAGTTTGTTGGCTAATGCTTTCTTCCTTTTTTCTTTATTGTTGGTTTTGTGTTTATTAAAACCATATGTTTTCCTTCCATCTGGATTTGCTTAGGGGGATTGCTAATTTTCCCTGTGGTTACCTTGGAATATATTCATGTCTCTATATTTTTAGAACAGTGTGTACTGTGAGGACATTGTCTTGTTTTCCTCTCCATTTGGAAGTTTGTACCTAGAAATTTTATTCCCTCTAATAGATTAATTGCTGTTGTCGTGTGCTGAATGGCTTCCTTGGTTTTTAGTGTACAGTGTTTTATGTTCTTATTTTGAGTTTCTATTTCTGCTTTACTTTTAGTTTTGAAGCTACATATCCTGATTTTGTTGATCTCTGTTGTGGGTTCTCTTTTGGAAGGTTTTCCTTAAGCATTTCTTATAGGGTTGGACTGTTTTTCACAAAATCCCTTAATTTCTGTTTGTCTGAGAATGCCTTGATTTCACCCTCATATTTGAAGGATAATTTTGCTGGATATAAGATTATTGGTTAGAAGTTCTTTTCCTCAGTGTTTTATATATGCTGTCCCTTCTTGCCTGCATTGTTTCTGCTGAGTAATCAGAGCTCAGCCTGTTTGATTATTATAAGTAATATTTCTTTTGTCCCAGGCAGCTCTCAAAATTTTTTATTTGTCTTTGGTTTCAGTAAATTTGATTATAATATGCCTCAGTGTTTTTCTCTTGGCATCTATCTTGTGTGAGGTTCTATGAGCTTCTTGGACAAATATCTTTTCTTTTGTCATGATATGGTGGAAGTTTTCTGTTAGAGGGTCTTCCACAATTTTCTTTTCTTTTTTTTTTTTTTTCCCCCACTTCTTTTTGTTCTGGAATTCCAATGAGATTTATATGGTTTCTTTTCATGTCATCCCATATGTGGTAGTTATGTTTTTGTGTCAACTTGGCTGGGCTTGGTTGAGTCACTGGGAAACTGGTGGTAATTATTCCCCATGCTGAGACTGACAATCAACTCCATGGGGGGATCTACCACAAGCAACTGAGTAGCTGCCTTTGGGATTTGGTCTGCTTCCTGTATAAAAGGAGAAGCCTTGGAAATGGTATCTAGCCTATGGCATGCTTGGACCCTGCATGTAGCCACGTCATTGCTCAGTAGCCTGCCATGCTCTACCAACCTTGGGACTTACAATGGACTTAAGTTAATTGCCTACCATGTAGTTTGGTAACATCAGCACTGTGCCTTATTACATTGTCAACCTTGGGGCTTCTCAGCCTCAGAAGCCAGCATCTGTCTGAGTGAAGAAACACCTCTAGCTCCAGTGGGC
>NW_006922303.1:708226-708855 GCF_000298275.1 Orycteropus afer afer | reverse complement strand
CTGTCTGTGTTCTCCTTGCTTCTGTTTGGGGTTTCCATAGGCTCTTGTAAAGCTCTATAAACATATCTTCTAAATTCCTTCTCAGATAATTCTATAGTCTCCTCTTCCTCCATATTTAATGAGAGCTTTGTTTATGGTTTTGCTTCTAATGCCTTGTCCTTTTTTTGTTTGTTTGTTTGATTTCAGGTTACTTCTTGTTTCCTAGACATTTTGAGGTTGTCTTTAGCTGTTGGTTATGTATTGATTTGTTGTTTCTTGGTTTTATGGTTTAATATTTTGAAAAGGTGAAGCTGGTGTATTTTATATTTTTAGTTTTTAATTCAGGTATGCTGGGCTGCTCTGCAGTTTTCTTTGGGATGGTGGAATCATGGTGTGGAATGTGGACATGGGTGTCTGTTTGTGTAGAGGGTTAAAGTTCGAACTAGGAGGTACTATAGTGGCTGAATGTGATTTCTTCTATTGTATGAGTGAAGCTATTGGCGGAGAAGGTGGGAGTTTCCTGTTGCTATGGGCGGTTTATAGGGTTTTGAGCAAGCTGCTAATGATAGTGTTGCACTGTTATTCATAGCCCTACAGCCCAATTTTAGCAAAGACTCCAGTTGGTCAGGGGTCACCTTCTGGCATGCTCA
>NW_006922303.1:705249-707657 GCF_000298275.1 Orycteropus afer afer | reverse complement strand
TTGATTTTCTAATGCTGAACTATCTTTGCATACCTGCTATGAATCCCACTTGGTAACAATGTATTATGTTTTCAATATGTTATTGGGGTCTGTGAGCTAGGATTTTGTTGAAGATATTTGTGTCTATATTCATGGGGGATATTTGTCTGTAGTTTTCCATTTTAGTGGTGTATTTGCCTGATTTTGGTATCAGGGTTATGCTTGCTTCATAAAATGAATTTGGGAGGGTTCTATCTTTTTCTTTGTTCTGGAATAGTTTGGGTAGGACTGGTGTCAGCTCTTCTCTGAATATTTGGTAGAATTCTCCATAAAACCATCTCTTAGTTGTTAGGTGCTGTCGAGTCATCTCTGACTCATACTCACCCTGTGCACAGCAGAACGAAACACCACCCAGTCCCACACCAGCTCTGTGATCCTTGCTATACTGAAAACCATTGCCACAGCCACTGTGTCAATCCATCTTGTTGAGGACCTTCCCTTCTTTCATCAACCCCCCACCTTACTAAGCATGACATCCTACTCCAGGAAATAATCCCATCTGAGAACATGACCAAAGTAGGTGAGACAATGTCTGGCCATTCTCGCTTACAAGGAGCATTCTGGCTGCACTTCCTCCAGGACAGATTTGGTAGTTCTTTTAGCAGCACCATAACTCAAAAGCATCAATTCTTCTTCATCTAGGCCAGAACATTTTGTGTCAGAAATTTCTTTTTATGATCTGTTCTTCTTCTTTTGTTATGTGTGGTGGTTAAGTCTATGCGTCAACTTTGCTGGGTCTGGTTGAGTGGCTATGCAGCTGGATGTAACATTCCCCATGATGAGACTGGTAATCAACTCCATAGTGGAATCTCTTGGAGCAGCTGAGTAGCTGCTTTGTGTATGTGGTCTGCTTCCTGCATATAAGAACAGCTTTGGGAATGGTCTCTAACTTATGGCATGCTTGGACCCTGCATGCAGCTGTATTGTTGTTCAGCAGCCTGCCATACTCTGCCTAAATTGGGACTTACAATGCACTTGAATTAGTGGCCTGCTGTGTCTTTTGGTAACATCGGGACTGTGCCATTTTATTTGTCGACCTTGGGCTTGTTAGCCTCAGCAGCCAGTAGCTGCCTGAGTGAAGACATGCCTCTAGCTTCAGTGGGCTGGGAGCAAGAGGCAGAGCTGAAGCCCAAGGTCATGCGGCTTTCACCCAACCCTAGAGCATGGCACTTTGAACTCAAACTTCTAGCTTCCTGAACTGTAATAGAATAAACGCCTTTGTTTAAGGCCATCCCATTTGTGGTATATATTCTTGTCAGTGGCACTAGGTAAGCAGGACAGAATATGGTACCAAGAGAGTGGGATGCTGCTCTGACAGATATCTAAAATGTGGAAACAGGAGTGGAGGGCATCCTTGACCCAAGATCCTGGCAGAGAGACCCTGGTATAAGGCATGAGAGACAGCAGAAGCAGAGCCAAGAGACCAGCATGAGTGATGGCAGGAGCAGGGTCGAGAGAACTGGCATGAGACAGCAACAGCTTTACCAGCCCATGGAGGAGAAAGCGAGGTGTCATTGCACAGGCAGCTTCCTGATGGAGTGGGTTGCCTTTGGACATTCATTAGTAGAACAAACTGGCATGAAATGGAGTAGCATGTTTGGCAGCCCACAGAGCAAGAAAGTTGAATGTTTTGGAGGCAGGAAAATTTCTGGAGGAGTGGGGTGCCTTTGGCATTAATCAGAATAAGCAGAGAGACCAAGGAAATGAAGCAGAGCTGCCTCAGCCTGAAAGGATAGGACCATGGCTTTTGGGGGAGGAACCACCACAGCACCCTAGGTTCAGAGCCAGACCTTCACCAACTTGGTTCTGGAGTGTAGGGCTGCTCGTTCACGTGAGATGGTGGGATGGAGTCAGAGTTGTTGCCTGAGAGTGAGGGGGCAGGGCTGCCATGCCCAAGAGGGAGAGGAACAGGGCCTGCCAGGCCAAGGGGGGTGAGGTCGACACTCAGAAAGTAGGGCATTGGAGTCACCCAGTGAAGGAGATCTGGACAGATGTCATCCAATGAAGATCTGTACAAGTGCCAAGTTGACAAGGGGTGGAATTGTGGTGGTTAAGTCTATGTGTCAACTTGGCTGGGCCTGATTGAGTGGCTGGGCAGCTGGATGTAACATTCCTCATGATGAGAATGGTAATCAACTCCATGGTGGAATCTATTAGAGCAGCTGAGTAGCTGCTTTGTGTATGTGGTCTGCTTCCTGCATATAAGAAACAGCTTTGAGTATGGTATCTAGCTTATGGCATGCTTGGACCCTGCATGTAGCTGTGTTGTTGTTCAGCAGCCTGCCATGCTCTGCCGACCTTGGGACTTACAAAGCACTTGAATTAATGGCCTGCCATGTGGTTTGGTAAGATCTGGACTGTGCCTTTTT
>NW_006922303.1:703204-704344 GCF_000298275.1 Orycteropus afer afer | reverse complement strand
TTTATTCTATACCCAATCATGCTCCTTGGAAGCAAGAATGGCCAGACTTCGTCTTATTTATTTTGGTCATGTTGTCAGAAGGGACCACTCCTTGGAGAAAGATGTCATGCTTGGTAGGGTGGAGGATCGACGAAAGAGGGGGAGTCCTTCAACGAGATGGATTGACATGGTGGCTGCAATTATGGGCTCAAGTATAGCAGGGATCGTGGAGCTGGCACAGGATTGGGCAGTGTTTTGTTCTGTTGTGCATGGGGTCGCGATGAGTCGGAAACAACTCGACGACACCTAACAACAACACCAATACCCAATAGTTTTTAAGGAGGTTGTTATTTAGTTTATGTGTGTTTGCTCCTCTTCCATTTATATTCCTATTGTTGATTTCTAATTTTATGGCACTGTTATCTGAGAAAGTGGTCTACAGTATTTCAATGTTTTTAAATTTATTGAGGCTTTTTTTGTGGCCTCACATATGGTCTATCCTAGAGAATGTTTCATGTGCTCTGGAAAAGAATGTATACTTTGCTGTTGTTGTCAAATGTTCTGTAGATGTCTATAAGGTCAATTTGGTTGGTTGTATTTAGTTCTTCTGTGTCTTTTTTATGTTTCTTTCTAGTGCTTCTATCTTTCATTGAGAGTGGTATATTAAAGTATCCTTCTATTCCTGTGGAGTCATCTGTTTGTCTTTTCAATTCTGTTAAAGTCTGATGTCTGTATTTTGGGGCTCTTTCATTGGGTGTATAGATATTTATTATCGTTATGTCCTCTTGTATAATTTATCCTTTAATCATTATATAATGTCCTTCCTTGTCTCTTACAGTGTGTTTTATTTTTAATTTTTGTGATTTAAGTGAAATTTACAGAGTAAAATCATTTTCCATACCTCAGTTCACATACACTTTGTCTCCTGACATTGATTGCAATTTGCCACCACGCAACACATCTCTTCTCACTTCCTCCCCATAGCTACCTCTTCCTTGTGTTGTTCCCTCTCATGCACTCCTGCCCCCTGAGCTGTCTCCCTGTTTATACCAAACCAAAAACCAAACACACTGCCATGGAGTTGGATCTGACTCATAGCGACCCCTCCTTGGGTTTCTGAGGTGGTATCACTACGGAAGTAGATTGCCCAACCTTCCTTCC
>NW_006922303.1:695477-702588 GCF_000298275.1 Orycteropus afer afer | reverse complement strand
ATAAATTGTTCTATGCCACTGTTAGATTTCTGTCTCAAAGGCTCCCTTTAGCATTTCTTGTAAAGTTCATCTGGTTTTTATGAATTCTCTTAATTTCTGTTTATTTGGAAACTTCCCAATTTCACCATAATTTTGAGGGAGTGTTTTGCTGGATATATAATACTTGGTTGGCAACTTGTTTTCTTTTAAGGTTTTATATATGTCATTCCATTTACTTCCTGCCTGCATGGTTTTAGCTGAGCAATCTGAACTTATTCTTATTGACTATCCTTTGTAGATAACATTTTTATTTCTCCTGAGCCCCTCTCAAGATTTTTTATTTGCCTTTTTTCTTTGGATAGTTTTATTATGATATATCTTAATGATTTTATTTTGGTGTCTATCCTAAATTGAGTTCCTCAAGCTTCTTAGATGAATATCTTTTCTTCTTTCATTATTTTAGGGAAATTTTTCTGCCAGCAAGTCTATGGTAGTTAAGGTTGTGTGTCAACTTGGCTGTGCCTGGTTTTGAGTTGCCGAGCAGCTGGATGTAGTTATTCCCCATTATAAGACTGGCAATCAGCTCCTTGGTGGAATCTACTGTGAGAAGCTGAGTAGCTGCCTTAGGAATGTGGTCTTCCACAGTATATAAGAAGAAGTATATAAGTATATAAGAAGTATATAAGAAGAAGCTTTTAGAAAGCACTTGAGCTTTTTGGCATGGTTGGATCCTGCATTTAGCCAAGTCTTCATTCAGCAGGCTGCCTTGTTTCCTGCTGATCTTGGGACTGTTTCTGGACTTGAACTAGTGGCCTACTGTGTTGCTTGATAATCTTGGAACTGTGCCATTTTACTTGTTGACCTTGGATTTGTCAGCATCAGCAGCCAGTAGCTGTCTGAGTTTAAAGATGCCTCCAGCTCCAATGGTTCAGGAGCAAAGGGAAAGGCTGAAGCCCAAGGTTTAGGGACCTTCACCCAATCCCTAGAGCTGGCACTTTGAGCTTGGACTTCTAACCTCTTAAACTTTAAGGGAATAAATCCTTGTTTGTTAAAGCCATCCACTTGTCATATGTCTGTTATAACAACACTAGATATCCAATACAAAGTCTTTGACAGTTTTTTTTCCATGCTTCCTTGTGTGTGTGTGTGTGCCTCCACCTTTTCTGGGAGCCCAATCACACATAGATTATTTCTCTTTATATTATCCCACATGATTCTTAGATATATTTCTCTTTTTTTCCTGATTTTTCCTTATACAAAGTTGTGACGAGTAGTTGGACTCTTGCTCTGGGAAAGAAAGCTGTGTGCCTTGTTTAGAGTACTGCTGAGAACACTCACAGGAAGAATGCTGAACACATCTATCTGAAATAAGAGCATGTCAGCAAGTTTCCAGGTCAAGAAGTTCTCAACAAAACTCACTGTGACCTTCAAGAAAACTCATAGTTCCCAGTAAAGAATGCTTATGAATTCTGCACCTGAACTCAGTTGAGAGATTATAGACATCTTACAAATTTTATTCTTTGTAAGCCTTGATAAGATTTTAGTATTGGATGAACACAGCTCTCAATATGATTTATAAATTTTGTACTCACAGTAAACGGTGTATAAGAATTTTTTTAGTCCCCCTGTCCCTCACTTTTCTCTTGTAAATTTTCTTCAGTGGCTCCAATCCTTCAGGTTCCCACTGGGAAACAGTGACACAAAGTGGTGTCATGTGATTTGTTTTGTAGGTGCCTAATATATTCTTTGCTTAGTTCAATTCTACTCTATTGTTCTTCCAATGTGTTATTATCTCTGTAACTTTAATATTGATCTTCTGGATTTCTAGTCACTGTTTTTGTATGTTTTCTAATTGTCTGTTTATTTTGATATTTTGCTCTTATATTGTTTTCCTGATTTTTTTCTAGGGTATAGTCTTCTTTACTTGATTTTGTTTGTAGTTTCCTTGAGCTCTTGGAAGGATACACACACACACACCCTTCTGGTGTGATAGTGGATAAGGCATTTGGTTGCTAACCAGAAGGTCTTTAAGCTTGGACTTCTAACCTCTTAAACTGTAAGGGAATAAATCCTTGTTTCTTAAAGCCATCCACTTGTCTTATGTCCACCAGTTGCTCCATAGAAAGAAAATGTGGCAATCTACTTCAATAAAGATTTACATCCTTGGAAACCCCATATAGGTTACGATGAGTTGGAATTTGCTCACTGGCAATGGGTGTGATCTATCTATCTATCTCTCTGTCTGTCTATCTATTTCCTTACCAGGTAGTTCTATTACCTGTTCTTCCTTGGTGAGGGAGGTATCTATTTCTTGATTTTCATCACTTGCTTGAACTATCTTGTCCTAGTCCTTTGTTAGAATAAAAGTTATCTGTTTTCTCCAAAACATTTTGGAGTTTATAGTTTTATTTGATGATTATGTTTGCTTCTTTCACCTTGGTTTTTTGTTTTACTTTGTTTCAATATATCCAGATAAGTGGGGCAGAAGTGTTTCTTTTGTTACTAGTTTGGCAGCCCTGGGGCACTGCCCAGCTGTCTCTCTCTGTGTGGAATAACTGTTGAGAATGTGGGCTTGTTTTTCTGTTGGTCTTGAAGAGGAGCTGTGGCATGGGTGAGCAGGTGTTGTCCACTATCTGTTGTTGCTCCAATGGTGCAGGAGTGGGTTATGATACTCATCATTTGGGTAAGGGGGTAGATGGTAGATGTAGTAAGTATAGTTTACTAGTAGAGAATTAATGAATGATTGCTGTTGGATGGGGCAGGACAAATAACAAGATTAAGAATTTTTAAAAAGTAAGTGTGGATGAAAAGAAAGATTGACAAAAGTAAAAGAAGAAGAGGAAAAGGGAAAAATAAAAAGGAAGAAAAAACAGTAAAACAAATAAAGAGAAAAAAAACAGAAACAAAGAAGGAGGTGCTCGTGCATTTATGGTCTGCTGACAGCAGTGGCAGCAGATGACTGTGGAATGATCTTGGAGAGTGCATGACCACAGAGGTTGCAAAAGCCTGACATGTGTGAATATCTCACACAGAGGAGGCTGCAGTTCTGAACTTCTTGAATTTAGTGGGAGTAAAACCTATCAATGGCACAGGTGCAGGAATGCAGAACTGGATCCACTGACTCTATCTGTTTGGGGTGCATTGCTCAGGGCAGATGAGTTGCTGAACAGGTTGCTGAACAGGGTTTCTTCACATGAAATATTTCATGATTTTGTAAATGATTTGCATATAGAAACAGTGAATTTAGTCTCCCAAGAAAATGGGCAAGCAGAAGGCAGCTAGGGGGATGTCATTAGCCATCAGGCTGTTGGAGACAGGAAGAGGGCTCACCCCAGTTACTGGGAAGCTGTATTTGGCAGAGCAGAGAAAGCACTTCTCCCATCATAATTCACTGGCATAGGCCTGGTGCCTGTCTGGGTGTGCTCAGCTGAGTATCTGGTTTCTGCCCACTCTCAATCAAATGGAGGGGGGGCACCCAGAGTTCAGCATCTCCATCCACCACTCCACAGACCTTCCCCTTCCCATGCCCCCAGCCCAAATGTGTTGTCTTTTTGTGAGTTGTTTCCTCTTGTGAGTGTTTTCTTTTTGTGAGTTCTTTCTTCCCCCTTTACTGACTTCCCCCTTTACTGGCTTCCTCCTTGCTTTGGAGTAACCTGTGCCACTGAAAATTTTACCTGTTTCCCTATACTTTCTTCTCCTAGATCCAGTGCATATTTTACTCACCTTGATTCTATACAAATCTGTTCACATTGTGCCTCTGTCCCAGTATGGATTCCTTGAAGTTGATTTCTCCTTGCTCATGTATGATGCCTTCTGTGTCTCAACATGGCCACACTTTGTTGGGTCCCAGCTTCTTTTCACATCCTAGTCACTATCCTTACTCTGTCTCCCTTTCCAATCAACACTCAGTCTAATTTTGTATCCTTCATTTGATGCTCACAGTTCCAAGGTCATTATCTGTATTTGTTTTACTCAGTTTTCTGGGTCTCTGTTGTAGAAAGATTGGGTAGAGTGTGCTATTGTGATGCCATCTTGTCTTTGCCTCCTTAACACAGCTCTTAATGCTTCTTTCATTCTTCACATGAAATATTTCATGATTTTGTAAATGATTTACATATAGAAACAGTGAATTTAGTCTCCCATTAGTTTTAGTGTAGATCAATCCTTTAGTAATGTAGTGTATCTGAGTCTGGGCTGTGCTAGTTAAAGTCAACTAAAAAGTGTTGGGAAATCAGGCTTATGAAGAATGACTATATGACTCCTTAGACTGCAGAAGGGAAGTATGACATGTTTGAAAATTAGTTTATCCAATAAGAAAGAGAGCACATGTTATTTGTCCTCATTCAAAGCAGAGCAGAGAAGGCTGCATTTATGCTGCAACATAAAGAATATACATAATATTTTCATATTGCTTCTTATTTTTTTAAATACTGGAGTTTGTTTTAAAGAGATAATTAACACATATTCTTTGGATTTTGTTTAACAGATAAAGCTCAATTACTTTCTTGTTTGCTTTGTGAGGGGATTTGTTTAAAGGGTGAATGGAAAACCTAATCATGAATTTAAATAGGAAAATAAAGTAACACTATAGAAGAAAACAGAAAAGTAAAATAGAGAAATATTAAAAGAAAATGTCATTTTAAATTCTTTAATTTTTCTTCCAGTTAGCCCAAAGGACTAGTAAACCACACAAACCACAGCCTCCACTAGCCAGAGCAAAGAACTAGATGGTGCCCAGCTACCATGACCAAACACTCTGATTGAGATCACAATAAAAGGTCCTAGACAAAGTGGGAGAAAAATGTAGAACAAAATTCAAAATCATAAAAAAGATAAAAATAACCGATCTGATAACAACTAGTGAAACCCCAAGACTCTGACCCCTAGATATCCTTCAAACCTTGAATTGAACCCACTCCTGAAGATCACTTTTCAGTCAAACAATGGCCCCTAAAGTGAACATTAACTTCTTTGAGGAACATTCTTCACAGAACAGTTAAACATATGAGACCAAAAGGGAAGCATTTGACCATAGAGAAAGTTCAGAAGGCAGGAGGGACAAGAAAATAGAAACAGATAACCTAGGAACGAAGAGGGAAAGGTGCTGTTTCATTGAGGGGATTGCAGTTAATGCCATGAAACAAAAATATGTATAAATTGTTGAATGGGAAGATAATTTGCTCTGTAAACCATTTCGCCAAGCACAATAAAATATTCAAAAAAATTTCTTTCTTAAAGTTTTTTCTTTGTATATGTAACAAATAATTAAGAATATTACAATATTTTACAAGTAGCAAATTGTGATATTAATGTTATGTGCTCAATTAGTTTTTCCATTCAATTGTTTTATCATTTATTCAGCAATCAATTTTGAATGACTGGTTTTCACCAGGTTCTATTTTTTAAGTTTTAGCAACAAATAAAATATACATTCTGTCAAGGATTTCAAAGTTTATTAATGTAAATGGACATATCAACAAATAAATGCAATGCATAATGGTAGATAACATATTACACGTACCATTTTATTATGCGGCAAGAGGCTAAGTATTTGTAAAACCTAATTATAGCAATCATATATAGCTTTAATTTTAACCATGTTATCTATTTACCTTATGTAATTTCACTCATAAATATATTTTCCTCATTTTTTTCAATGCTTTTTTTCACTTGCTTCTCTTTAATTTAACTTAAAAGTTTACTGAAATGTATCATTGAGTAGGTAGTAGAATTTTCTTTCTTTCTTTTATTAAGTTATGCGGGCTCAAAGGGAAGAATAAAAGTTACAAAGGTAACTTTGTCTAATTGTAGTCATAAAAGTATCCCACTTCTTAATTTATTAAATTTTACCTGGCTAATTTTAATTCTAAACCAAAGGATCTCGTGTGGGATCAATAAGCAGAATCATGATAAATGGAGAAAAGGTTGAACTTGGCAAGGATTTCATATTGCTTGTTTCCACAATCAACACAAATGGAAGCAGCAATCAAGAAATCAAACAACATATTGCACTGGGAAAATCTGCGGCCAAATATCTTTTTAAAGTGTGGAAGAACAAAGATGTTTCTTTGAAGACTAAGGTGCACTTAACCCAAGCCATGATATTTTCAATCGCCTCATATGCATGTGAAAGCCAAGCAATGAATAAGGTAGATCTAAGAATAATTTATACTTTTGAGGTGTGTTGTTGATGAAGAATACTGAAAGTACCATAGATGCCAGAAGAACTGACAAATCTGTCCTGGAAAAAGTGCAGCTGAATGCTCCTTGGAAGTGAGAATGTCCAGACTTCGTCTCACCTACTTTGGTCATGTTGTCAGAAGGGACCATTCCCTGGAGGAAGAAATCATGCTTGGTAAAGTCACTGAAAAAGAGGAAGGCCCTCAATGTGATGGGTTGACACAGTGGGTGCAGCAATGGGATCAAGTATAGCAAGGGTTGTGAGGCTGATGCAGGACTGGGCAGTGTTTTGTTCTGTTGTACATAGGGTCCCTAAGAGTCAAAGGCAACTCTATGGCACCTAACAACAACAACAACAACAAATTTTAATTCTAGAGAAAGTCACTATTCTTAGGTGTGGTAGTTAAGTTTGTGTGTCAACTTGGTGGGTGGGTGGGCAGTTGGATGTAGTATTCCACATGATGAGACTGGAAATCAAATCCATGGTGGAATCTACTGTGAGCAGCTGAGTAGCGGCCTTAGGGATGTGGTCTGCTTCCTGTATATAAGGAGAACTCTTGGGGAAATATGTCTAGCTTATGACACACTTGAACACTGCATGTAGCCATGTTGCTGTTCAGCAACCTGCAATGCTCTGCCAACCTTGGGACTTTCAATGGACTTGAATTAATGGCCTATCATGTGATTTTGTAACATCAGGACTGTGTCTTTTTACTTGTCAACCTTGGGTTTGTCAGCTTCAGCAGCCAACAGCTGTCTGAGTGAAGAAAACCTCTAGCTTAAGTGGGCTAGGAGCGGGAGGCAGAGCTGAAGCCCAAGTTTGAGGGGCATTCATCCAACCCTTAGAGCCTGGCACTTTGAACTCAGACTTAAAGACTCCAAACTGTAAAAGAATAAACTCCTGTTTGTTCAAGCCATCCCATTTGTGGTATATTCTTGTCAGAGCAGTACT
>NW_006922303.1:691909-694254 GCF_000298275.1 Orycteropus afer afer | reverse complement strand
ATTATCTTCAGTAATATCTTACTTGCATGTGATATTAATGATATTGTTCTATAATTTCTACATTCTGTGGGATCACCTTTCTTTGGAATGGTCACAAATATGGATCTCTTCCAGTCAGTAACAGAACATTAGGTCTTATAATAATAGTGATTTTTTTCCCCAGCTAACTCTAGAAAAGACAACAATTTGGTATAGCTAATATTTACAGATAAGTTTATCTATGTTAGAGGAAAAGAAAATTGAAGGATGAAGAGTTACTTCATAAGTTAATTCTAATATGATTATTGATTTTTTTTTCAAATATTGTGTCTAATACTATTACAGAGAAAATGAAATAGAGCTTCATAACTAAGTACAATTGCATGCATTTCAAAACCATGTTACTCAAATTGCAATAGCAATGCTGAAATACTAATTTTATAACTTTTTAAAAAATGCATTATTATTTTACTGTGATCTATAAAAGAATGTGTTATACTCTTTCAATATTCCTTGTTCTATATTTTCAACTGCTTCATAAACATAAAAAGGATTAATATAAGTGGTATGATCTAACTAAAGTTCTAGATGATTTGAAATATAGTTCAGATTTTGAGGGTAAAGAATGCAACCTTATCATTTTGTAGAATAATATAAGCAGGGAAGTGCTATGGCCAGATTGGTGTATAAGAAGCAAAATAGTCTCATTCATATGTGCCTTGTGAGAAGAATCTGTGTCTATTACACTTGCTTTATTCAGAACTTGTCATCATACCAGAAACATATTTCTGAAAACTGGATAAACCACTTTTTGTAATACTATTAAATCAATGTATTTCATTACTTTTCTTTTGGATGTCGAGATTATTATGGATGATGTATTCATTTTAAATGTGAATAGATAACTGTTTCATAGATATTTAGGTAAAGTGGTAACTTGGACTTTACTAATATTCATAACAAATTTTTTTTTTTTTTAGTTCATTCAAATTTGAGTCAATTCTGTTACTGGGCATAGGATGTTCTTATTAACAACACACTCCATTTAATAAAGATTAACTCCACATACCATATATCATACACAAACAGCCAATTTTCTGAAAATTAGATTTCAATAAAGTACATTCAACTTTAACTATTCCACACCTGAATTATTTTTGATAATTCATAGACACTTCAATCTCTAAAGCTTCTGCAGAGTCAAAGTCTGAAAATTAATTATCATTAGGCTTTAAATGTGTTTCAGTGCTGGTAATACACTGTTTTTATGCCTAATAATAAACAATTTATTTTAATTGTTATTGGTAACCAAATATTTAATTAAATATTTAATATTTAATTGCTCAAAATTTAATTTCCATTGGTAACTGAAAAGTTAAAAGTCTATCGAAAATCAATATGGAGTCCAAATTCACTAATAAATTTTTTGTAAAAAAAAAAAAAGAAAATTGAAAGCGGGGAAAAAAGGAAAACAAAATAAAAAAAGCCTAAGGTTCACGACATGCACTGGCATACAGAAAAATATGTCCTATCTTGTTATTCCAGCCATTCATACATTGTAGCTATTGAGGGGTTTTGGGGTCACCAAGACTATTCTCAGATTTGGTCATTCACTAGGAGGATTCACAAGGCACATCATAGACTCATACTAACAGCAAAGTTTTATTACAGCAAAAAGTCACAAAGCAAAATCAGCAAAAGGAAAAGATGCATTGTGTAGACTTTGGAGGAAACCACCCATAATCTTCCAGGAGTCTGTCTCAATGGAGTTACACAGGATCTGTTTAATTCTTCCAGTAATAAGTTGTGACAAAACGAAAACTAACAGGGAAGCTCATTAGGGATATAATGCTACAATAATAATTATATATTAACTATATATATGAGAGGTACGGGAGGTTTCCAAGTGGGAGACAAACTTATCTGTCTGTTTATCCTACCGTGGTGACTTGTTGATATGAATTTTGAGGCTGACCCACTGGTGTTTCAAACCCAGCAGGATGCACATGGTGCACAGGTATCATCCCAGCTTACAAACTGAGACGGACTAAGAAGAAGGAAGGGGCCGTCCACTTCTCAAAAAATTGGCCAGGGAAAACCTTATTAATAGCAAAGAAACACTGTTTGATACATTACCATGCAACTTTATGAATAGTCAGGTTAGGTTAGAAGGCTCTCAAAATAGGACTGGAAAAGAGCTGCATCATCTGAGTAAACCCATCCTTACTCCTATGGATAAGGTAAAGCTTTCAAAACCTCCATTTGCTGATGTGGCACCACTCAAATTGAAGAGAAACAGCTGCAGACATCCATTAATCATTGGAACATGGAATGTATGAAGTATGAAACTAGGAAAATTGGAAGTT
>NW_006922303.1:687053-689033 GCF_000298275.1 Orycteropus afer afer | reverse complement strand
ACAGTGGCTGCAATGATGGGCTCAAGTATAGCAGGGATCATGGAGCTGGCGTGGGATCAGGCAGTGTCTCGTTCTGCTGTGCACGGGGTCGCTATGAGTCGGAAATGACTCAATGGCACCTAACAACAACAACAATCAATTATATATTAATATAATATTTTAAAACTGAGAACTGTCTACCAAGATTATAGGCTCCCAAGGGAAAGCAGATGTTTAGCATAAAAACATTGCTTGTGGAAACAATTTTAAGCACAGTGAACCAATCTTGTAAGTTTTTGGAATTATGGGAACCCTCCAGAATTCCAAGCATCCAGATGCCAGGCAAAGGCCAAATTTGCAAGTAGGCCTTTCTCACGATAGCAGTCTTAGAACTGCTATTCCAATTCTTTTCTACACTTTGTATCATATTGTGGGGACTGGTTTTGGATAATAAGGTCTTTTTAAAATATAAACTATTGAGCTTTGGATACATTAGCTGGTTTTAACTTTTTGCCATTATACATATAAACATTAAAGCATTATTTTCCTCTTAGTAAACTCATGAAATTCTAGGTAAAGTACAGGGACTCAATCATTGTGATCTATAGAGGTATATATATATATATAGAGAGAGAGAGAGACGGTTGGGAAATCCTACTTCCGTAGTGATACTGCCTCGGAAACCCAAGGATGGGTCGCTATGAGTCGGGGCTGACTCGATGGCATATAACAACAACAACAAACAGCCAGTGAAGCCAAAGAGGAGTCATTAGAAATACAAAGGAGGTCGAGGAGGAGGGGGAAAAAAGATGACATCACAAAATCCACAGGCATTAAAGACTTAGAATAGTCATACTGAGAGTTTATCAAGGAGAGTTGGGACTTTGCGCGGGGAAGAAGATCTTACTGGGAAATGAAGATCACACTGGGAAATGGAACAGGACCCCCATAGGTTAAGCTGCTACAGACTGTGGAATGGAGTAATGGACAGGTAAGAGAAACTCTCTCTGAATAAACAGAACCCCAAAGTGAATACATGGCAGTGAGCTTGGGTCCAACTCTTAGCAACCATTTTTAGCACAGAGTGGATCTAGGAACTGGGATTTCACAACTTGCGGCTACACAGGGGTGGTCCTTTGTCTTTGGGGGCAATTTTTAGCATCTGGGACCTGAGATTTTGAGACTTGTGGATCCCTGAGGAACAGTGTGGCCCCTTACTTTTGGGGCAAATTTTGGGTCTGTACTGTGGGATTTTGATTGACAGCTGGGTATCATCATCAGCAGACAGCCCCAGTTGGAGACAGGGGCCAAGGAAGCTGTCCTTCCCATGCCTGCCCTGCTGACTGACTTATCTTGCACTGAGCAAAGAAAAAGCCTCTGCCTTTCTATCCTGTATTTTGCTTCTGGCACTTTTTTTTTTCCGTTTCTTCTCTGCCTCACCAATAGGAAGAACAATCCTCCTCTAGTCAACTGTAGCTACTACACTGAACACCTCAACCAACAGACAGGTAACACCAATAGCTCCTGCACCACTGGATCAAAGGCAGAGGGTGGACAATACCTGCTTGTCCAAACTCTAAATCCTCTTCACAATGTATGGAGACCTGCACCTACAACCCCACCAGTAATTCCACTAACACAGAGAAAATTGGAGAGTGATCCAGTATCGCCAAGTTAATGACCAAATAAGTACATCTGCTCCACTCTTCCAGATATAGTAAAACATAAAACCAGTACATAACTAACAAATAAAGACAAAAACTTGAAAATGTCTGGGAAACAACAGACAACTTCAAACAAACAAAAAAAAAGAATTAAGAGAGTAGATAAAAGGGACTCAAGCTAAAGAATTAGGATATCTCACTGAGGAAGAACAAGCAACAGAAATATCTGATCAGGAATTCAGAAGACATATACATAGGACTGGGATAGTTGGGGTTGTGTTTCCACCTGGCTGAACCACGATTCTGAGTGGTTTAAGCAGTTGTGATGTGGTTATTC
>NW_006922303.1:684888-685768 GCF_000298275.1 Orycteropus afer afer | reverse complement strand
GTGCCAAAGGCTAGAGATCATTCTCAAAACTTCTCCTTATATACAGGAAGCAGACTATGTATCCAAGGCAACTACTCAGCTGATCATAGTAGATTCCACAATGGAGTTGATTACCAGTCTCATCATGGGGAATACCACATCCAGCTGCCCATCCACTCAACCAGGCCTGGCCAAGTTGACACACAAACATAACCACCACAATCATGAAGGAAGAAAAGATATTCATCCAAAAAGTTCAATGAACCCCATACAAGATAGATCCAAGAGAAAATCAACAAGAAATATCATAATCAAACTTTCCAAAACCAAAGACTAAGAGTCTTGGGGACAGCTTGGAAAAAAAAAAAGTATATATCACCTAAAATGGACAACCAAGCTCTGATTTCTTAGCAGAAACCATGCAGGCAAAAAGGCAATGAGATGGTATATACAAAACCTTGAAGGAAAAGAATTGCCAACCAAGAATTATATACTCAGCCAAACTGTCCCTCAAATATGAGGATGAAATTAAGACATTCCCAGACAAACAGAAATTAAGACAATTTTTGGAAACCAGATCAACCCTACAAAAAATGCTAAAGGGAGTCCTTCCAACAGAGAATCCACAACAGAGAAGAACAAATTAAAATCAAGACACTTGACACCACCACCTAGAAACCAAACCAAAAAAAAAAGATTCTCAAAATAATCTCACAAAAAAGGTACATAGAGAAAAAGGGGAGTCAATCTGCAGACAACATCAGCAACAAAGCAAATAGAGGGAAAGAAAGTTTTACTTACAAAACTTCCAAATATAGAGGAAGACAGGATAATGTCTTTATAGAACAGATAGTTCCATACATAGAGATGAGAATTTACTTCAAGGTAACCACAAAGAAAA
>NW_006922303.1:679780-683764 GCF_000298275.1 Orycteropus afer afer | reverse complement strand
AACTCCAACAATTATTAAAAGAGCAACAAAAGAAACCTACAGTATCTAGAAGTAAGGAAATAATAAAGATCAGAGAACAAATAAATGAAGCAGAAAAAAAAATAGAGAAAATCAACAAGAAAAGCAGTTTCTTCAAAAAGACTAACAAAATCTTTACATCACTGGCAATTTTTACTAAGGAAAAGAAAGAAAATATGAAAATAATATGAATAATAAATGAAAGGGCAACATCACAACAGAACCAACTGAAATTAAAAAAAAAAAAAAAGATAATAAGACTATTATGAAGAACTGTACTCCAACAGATTCGAGACTCCTGAAGAGATGGACAAATTTCTAGAGACATAAGACATACCTAAACTAATCCACTCTGAGACAGAAGATGTGAACAGATCCATAATAAAATAAGAAATTGAGCCAGTTATATATCTAAAAAAAATAAAAGTACTGACCCAGAAGTCTTCACTGGAGAATTCTGTCAAACATTGAAGGCAAGAGTTGACATTTATGTTACTCAAACTATTCCAGAACTTAGAAAATTATGGAATATTCTGTAATTCATTCTCTGAAGCAAGCATATCAATGATACTAAAACCAGGGAAAGATACCACTAAAAAGGAAAACTACAGACCAAGATTCCTCATGAGTATAGATGCAAAAATCTTCAACAAAATCCTAGTAGACAGAATCCAGCAACATGTCAAAAATAATATATCATGACCAAGTGGGATTCATCCCAGGTATCCAAAGATGTTCAACAGCAGAAAAACAATCAATGTAATCCATCACATCAACAAAATAAAAGAACCAAATGATCATATCAATTGAAGCATAAAATGTATTTGATAAAAGCCAACACCCATTCCTGTAAAAAATTCTCAGCAAAATAGGAATGGAAGGGAAAATACTCAACATAATAAAGGATATATATGCAAAAACAACAGCCAACATTATTGTCAAAGGAGAAAGACTGAAAGAATTCCGATTGTGAACAGGAATGAGACAAGGAGGCCCACTATCTCTACTTCTATTTATCATTGTATTGGAAGCTCTAACTAGGACAATAAGGCAAGAAAGAGAAATAAAAGGCATCCAAATTAACAAAGTGTAGCTATCTCTATTCACAGATGACCTGGTCATATCCATAGAAAACCCAGGAGACTCAGGAAAAAAAAAATTACTGGAACCAGAAAGTTTCAGCAAAGTGGTAGCATACAACGTCAACATATAAAATCAGTTCAATTTCTCTACATCCACAAAGAGATCTCTGAAAAGGAAACAAGGAAAACAATACAATTTGAAATAGCTTCCAAAAAGATAAAATATTTAGAAATAAATCTTACTAGGGGTACAAAAGACCTACACAAAGAAAACTACAAGACAAGGAAGTACAGAAGATCTACATAAATGGAAGGACATGCAAGTTCATGGATAGGAAGACTGAATATCATGAAAATGTTAATACTACCCAAAGCAATCTATACATTCAATGAAATCCTGATCCAGATTCCATCAACATTCTTTAAGGACATGGGGAAAAAAAATCACTAATTTCATATGGAAAAGAAAGAGACCTCAGATAAGCAAAGCACTGCTCAAGAAGAAAAGCAAAGTAGCAGATCTCACATACCCAGATCTCAAAACCCACTATACTGCCACATTAGTCAAAACAGCATGATACTGGTGCAATGAAAGACATGTAGACCAATGGAACAGAATCAAAAACTGAGAAATAGACTCATCCATCTATGGGCAGTTGATCTTTGACAGGGCCAAACCCATGAAATGAAAGAGAGATAGGCTCTTTAACAAATGGTCGTGGCAAAACTGGATATCCACTTGCAGAAAAATGAAACAAGATCCATATCTCATTCCATACACAAAAACAAACTCAAATTGCATTGAAGACTTAAGTGTAAAACCCCAAACTACACAGCTCATCAAAATAGGGGCAAATCTGGGGACCCTAATTCATGGCATAAATAGACTATAAAGGATAACCAACAATGCACAAACAGCAGAAGAGAAAATAGATGACCAGGACCTTTGAATAACTAAATTCTTATGTGCTTCAAAAGACTTCTCCAAAAGGGATTGGGGAAATATATTTGGCTATGACATACCTGCCAATAAACTTTTCTCCAAAATTTATAGAAAACTTTAATACTTCAACACCAAAAAGACAAACAATCCAGTTCAATAATGGGCAAAGGACATGAATGCACACTTCACTAAAAAAGATATACAGGTGGCCAAGAAACATATGAGGAAATGCTGACAATCACTAGCTATTAGATAGATGCAAATCAAAACAACAGTGAGATATCATGTCATCAATAATAGCAAAGTTCAACAAGACAGAAAATAACAAATGCTGGCAAAAGTGTGGAGATATTGGAACTCTCACACACTGCTGGTGGGACTGCAAAACAGCACAGCCACTGTGGAAAATAGTATGGCATTTCCTTAAAGAAATGAAAATTCAAATGTCATTTGATCCAGCAATTCCATTACTATGAATATACCCAAAGAGGTGAGAGACAGGACACAAAGAGACGTATGCACAGTCATCTTCATTGCAGCACAATTCACTATGACAAAGAGATGGAAACAAACTAAATGCCTATCAACAGATGAATGGATAACCAGACTATGGTACATTCACACATAGAATACTACGCAACAGTAAAGAATAAGGGAAAATACACGAATCATCTCACAACATGGATGAATTTGGAGGACATTATGCTGGGTGAAATAACTCAATTAAAGAAGGACAAATATTGTCCATTATAGTAAAAAGTCAAGGAAAGGTTTATTCAGGGAAGGAAATTCACTTTGTTGGTTACTGGGGATAGGAAAGCATGGGAGAGAAAATTTCTGACTAGTTGGAAGTCACATGTTGACCTGGGTGAGGGGATGGATAGTATGGAAAGAGTGTATGACCAGCATGATGACATAGGGGAAAGAAAGGACACTGAAACATGCACATAAGATGTAGACAACAGAGGCAAATACTGATATATGCACAATACTGCATTACCAGTGGCCTCAAATACTAGGGTATGGGTAAATACATAAATAGGTGAGAAGACCAGGTGGAGGTAGGCAAACAGGAATATACTCAATACCAAGGACAGATTTGGCTCAAGATAAATCTTCATATGTCCTCGTGCTACAAAAACAACCACATACATTACAAAAGTAATAGAGGACAGGGTTGGAGTAGCTTCTCAGAGAAAATCAAACACATTGAGAGAGAAAATCACTGGTATCAGGACCATAGCCTTGATATCATACTCAATTGACACAACTTAGTACATAAAAATCTTGTTCTACATCCTACTTTGGTGAGTAGCAACAGGGGTCTTAAAAGCTTTCCAGTGGCCATCTAAGATACAACTATTGTTCTCCTCTCACCTAGAGCAAAGAAGAGTGAAGAAAATCAAAGTCATTTCAAAACAATTAGTCCAAATATAATGATGGGCCACGAGGACCTCAGCCTTTGTGACCGTGAGACCAGAAGATGATGTCTGGCTTCAAATGCCAACCACTTGGAAGGGGATCAAAATTGGAGATCCTGGTTAGAATGGGAGGAAAAATGTGGAACAAAATTCAAAAACACAAAAATGACCAGAATTACTGGTTTTGTAGCGACTGGTGGAACCTCCGAGACTATGGTTCTGTGTTATCCTTCAGGCCTAGAAATGGACTCACTTCCTTGGATTGTCTCTCAACCCAAGAGTGAAAAGATCTACATACAGAACACAAACCCTAGGCAGATGCACCCACCTACCCTAGGGAGATGTATCCCCAAGATCAATCATTCATTAAACATCAGAGGGTCAGCATTCACAAAGAGGAAAAGTTGGACAGACAGGAATGCATAGATAAGAAGAGCACAGGGAAGGGGTGGGTTCAGGGAAGTCATAGTCACTGGGAGGAGAGAGGAGGAGAGTTTTCAATGATTTTTTTATGGTTAAT
>NW_006922303.1:676880-679375 GCF_000298275.1 Orycteropus afer afer | reverse complement strand
TTGCTCTAAGGGTATATCCCCCACAGTTGGGTGTTCTGCATGTAAGTCTTTCTACTGTTGGGCTGAGAGCTGATTCTTGGGAGTGAGCCCAATCCCAGGCCTGAAGGGTATCCTGGGGCCATAGCCATGGGGGTCACACCAGACAGCATGTGACCAGTCATTCTGGTCATTTTTGTTTTTGAATTTTGTTCCACACTTTTCCTCCCTCTCTATCCAGGAACTCCAGTTTTGATCCTTTCTCTAGTGGCTGTCATTAGTAGCCAGGCACCATCTAGTTTTCTGTTATCGAGGTCCATCATATCCTTGTACTAATTGTTTCCAAATGGCTTTTATTATCTTTACTCTTCTTTGCTTCAAATGAGAGGAGACCAACAGTTGCATCTTAGATGGCTGCTCAAAAGCTTTTAAGACCCCAGTCACTACTCATCAAGGTAGGTTGTGGAACAAGATTTTTACATACTATGTTGTGCCAATTTAGCTTGGTGTCCCCCAATACTATGGTCCCAAGTCAGCAGGCCTGGTGATTCTCTCTCCCAAGGTGTTTGGTTGTCTCTGAGAGATTACTCCATCTCTGTCTTTCCTTGTTTCTGTAATGGGTGTGGCTAATGTTTTGTTTTGTTTATAAAGTTAAAAAAATTGGAGTCAAATTTGAGTCACTGCTTTGCCAGTTATTGGATATTTGATTTTGCATAAGTCATCTTTCTGAGTTTCAGCTTATTTATGAGCAAAATTGGAAAAGCAACATTAACTCCTTCAGACAGTAGAAGGTCAGGCTGTAATAAAAAGTATAAAATTCTTGTAGTAATTAAATAAAATTTTAATAAATAAAAATTGTTAAATTATTGTAATAAACAAAAATATATTGAGAAATTAAATGCTTACTATGTCCACATCTTTTTCATTATTGAGTAAAAACCAAATTAGCAATAAATGACCATTCAAAAACAAATAGATTATACGCTAGCATTCTGTTCTCTATTATGTTGGTTTCATTTCAAGGTCTTTCTTGGCATTTTCTGCATATTCAGAGTTATATTTAAGAATTTGTATGATTTCTTTGGTGAGTAGTTACTGGGATCTTAAAAGCTTGCAAGTGGCTATAGATGCAATGATGAGTCTCTCCTCATCCAGAGCAAAGAAGAATGAAGAAAACCAAAGACACATGGAAACAATTAGTCCAAGTGACTGGTACACCATGTGATTCTCAGCCTATACAACTGTGATACCAGAACTAGATCGTGCCTGGCTACCACTGTCAACCACTCAGAGGGGGATCTATGTAGAAGATCCTGGTTAGAATGGGAGAACAATGCAGACTAAAACTCAAAAGCATAAAAAAGACCAGCTGCATGAAGCTATGGTCCCTTGTTACTCTTTAGGCCTGGAATTGAATTCAACTCCCAATGGCTTCCAGCCAAACAATAGACAGGAATATATGGTGAACATTTATATCAGGTAGATATACTCCTTAGAATGATTACTCATGGGAGAACAGAAGGGTAGTATTTTCACAGGGATATACTTCAGGGGGCAGGGATGCACAGGAAAGAAGTAGAAGTACACAGGGAGGAGGTAACTACAGCGAGAAAATGGGAAGAGAGCTGTTACACTGTGGGGAATTGTAGTCAATGTAACAAAACAAAATATGTATGAACTGCTGTATGGAAAATAAATTTGATCTGTAAACTTACACCCAAATAAAAATAAAAAAATTTAAAAAATGTGTGTATGATTTAAAGAAACTCACTGCCGTCAAGTCAATTCAACTCATAGCAACCCCTCCTTGGGTCTCTGAGGCGGTATCTCTACAGAAGTAGATTGCCCAGTCTTCCTTCTGAGGAGTGGCTGGTGGGATTGAAAGACCAGCCTTCTGGTTAGCAGTCAAATACCTTAGGCACTATGCCACTACATGTATACATATATGCTTATTTGGGAAGAACATAGGTGCAGAAGAGTATAGCTGATATGATTTTTAAAAAATAAAAAAAATAAAAAGATTATGTATATATGTGTGATAGGAGCTTTGGTGGTGTAGTGCCTAGGGCATTTGACTGCTAACCAGAAGGCTGATGGTTCAAACCCACAGAAGGAAGATTGGGCAATTTACTTCCATAGTGATACTGCCTCAGAAATTGACGGAGGGGTCGCTGTGAGACAGATCCGACTCAATAGCAGTGAGTTTGAGTTTTGATATATGTGTGATTGTTGGAGTTGTGTATCAGCTTGGCTGGACCACAACTCTGAGTGGTTTAAGCAGTTGTGATGTAGGTTATTCCCATGATGAGATTGGATGCATACGTTTTGACCAGCCAATCTGTTGAAAGGGAGTTTCCCTAGGGGTGTGGCCTGCTTCCAATATACTTACGGACATCCTGGAAAAATGAGACTCTTCTGTGGACTGAGATCCTGTTGTGCTGCCTACAACTGTCTGTGAGTGAACAATCCACCATTCAGCCTGGTGATCTTGGGTTCGTCATTAGTTGGAGTCAACAGCC
>NW_006922303.1:674285-675590 GCF_000298275.1 Orycteropus afer afer | reverse complement strand
ACTTTTTTTTTTTTTACAGTATGTCAACAATTGTATCACTTCCATTCTTGTTATTCCATTTCCAGTAATCTTGAGTCCTTGCCCCCTTGCCCACTTGCCTCCTCATCTTTGCTTTAGAGTAACTGTTGATTGTTAGTTATCATGTAATGATATAAAGGAGCACAGTACTCATGGGTGATATTCTTTATTTCATGAGTTAATCCATTATTTAGCTAAAAGGTGAACTCAGGGAATGTTTCAGTTCAAAGTATAATGAGTATCTCAGGGAGATAATCTCACGGAGTCCTTAAGTCTCAACAGGCCCAGTAAGTCTGTACTTTTTAAGAATCTGAATTCTGTTCCACATTTTTGTCCTATTCTATCAGGGGCCATTTACCATGGTCCTTACCAGATTGGTTGGTAGTGGTTGTTGAGCATCATCTAGTTCTGATCTCAAGGTAGATGAATGTGTAGTTCATGTAGATGATGAGTCCAGTAGACTAGTTTCTTCTCTGAGTCTTTGGTTTCCTTCTTTCTCTTTCACTCTGGAAAAGTAGAGACTGATAGCTGTATCTTCATCAATTGCTTACAAGCTTTTAAGACCTTCAAATACTACTCATCAATTTAGGATACAGAACATAAGCTTTATGAATTATATTATGCCAATTGACTGAGTTGCCCTATGAGACTATGTTTCTAAGCCTTCAGACCCCTTAAACAAATCCCACAAGATGTCTGGCAAATTAACTGTAACTGTGTCCCCTGTGTGCTTTATTGTATATATGAATATATTTTCAAACATGCATATACATGTATATACATAGACATATAGATACATATATGTATTACAAGTATATGTATGTCTTACATAACTATAGACATGTGTGCATACATACACATATATGTAACCACATGAATATTTTTGGTTGCTATTGCTATAGCTGTAAAATCATATATTTCATAACATTTAGTGGGAAAAAAAAATCTTTATTCTCCTGTTCTTAGTGACATCATTTACCTTGGTCAAGATGTGCACACTTTACCAATATTTGATAATAGCTTTCTCACCATTAAAAAAAGAAATATCTACTTTCTAGACAGTGGTCCTCACCCCTATCCCTGGGAACCACCAATAATCATTGGTTTCTGTATTTCTATGGCACCTCCAAAGGCATAGTGCCTAAGGCATTTGACTGCTAACTATAAGGCTGGCAGTTCAAATCCACCAGCCACTCCTCAGAAAGAAGGTTGGGCAATCTACTTCCATAGTGACATCACATCGGAAACCCAAAGAGGAGTCGTTATGAGTCCTATCCCACTCAACAG
>NW_006922303.1:672736-673228 GCF_000298275.1 Orycteropus afer afer | reverse complement strand
TCATAGTCATATAGGCTGTAGACTGCATGGTGCACAAGTCCCTAGGCCTAATTGTTTCCATGAATTTTGGTTTTCTTCATTCTTCTTAGCTCTGGATGAGGAGACACCCATCCTTGCATCTAGATGGCAGATTGCTAGCTTTTAAGATCCCAGTCGCTACTCACCAAAGTAGGAGGTGGAACAATGTTTTGTATAGTATGTTAGACCAATTGAGCTTGATGTCCCCTGCGACTGTGGTCCCAAGCCTGCAGGTTCAACTACTTGGTCCCTCTGGGTAGATGGCTGTGATCAAGCAGAGACCACAACCTTGCCCCTTGTCAGCTCGACTATACACCTGGGAATTCTGATCATTCACATAAACTTATAGGACCATTGTCTGCTAACCTTATATATATTATTGGATACACTCCCCATTTCATAGACATACCTAATCGTTTAGCCTGTCCACCCATCTATCCATCCATATACCCGTGTTTGCCTTCACTGACAATG
>NW_006922303.1:660328-664346 GCF_000298275.1 Orycteropus afer afer | reverse complement strand
TTATAATTTTATCCCCAAGTTTAGAACAATCTGTTCTATCTTGCAACTTTCTTAACTTCCTCACCATTTATAAGTTCTGTAACTACACAGTATTTTCCCTCTTTTTGTTTGTAGTTGTCCTCACTTGCCAAGTGATGTCTCTGTTTCCCTGTTTACAATCTTGTAAGCTCATTTTACTCTGGATATGTCTATAGCTGTGGTTTCTGGGTTATATTATTATCCATTCTTTTGTTGATGAACACTTAATGTTGTTTACATATTTTTCCTATTATGAATAGTGCTTCGATGAACCTAGTTTGCATATGCCTGTTCCTGTCCTTCTATTATAATTTTAGCACTGGTCTTGTTGGATCATAATATAGTTTTCTTTTTTTTTTTTTTTTTTAAGGAAGCCACATACTCTTCTCCAAAGTGGTTGCACCATTTTACAGTCTGACCAATAGTGGATAATGGTTCCAATATCTCTACATCCTCACCAGTATTTATTTTTTTGTGTGTGCCATTACAGCATTGTAGTTTCGATTTTATCTCTCTGGTGGCTAATGATAGCAAACATCTCTTCCTTTCTTTTGGCCGTTTGAATACACTCTTTGATGAAGCATCTGTTCATGACCTTTGCACATATTTTATTGTATTTTTTGTCTTTTTGTTGTTGTATTTTTGACGTTTTTTATCTATTTTAGAAAATAGACCTTTTTGAATAAGTTATTTATGAAGATACTTTCCCAGTATACTCTCTTGGTAAAGTCTTTTGATGAGTATAATTGTTTAATTTTTAATACATCTCACCTATCTAATTTATCTTCTGTCATCCACATATTTTTAGTTTTGTTTGGTAGTCTATTTATGCCAAATATTAGATCCCTAGTTTTGACCCTATGTATTGCTGTCGAGTACAACTCTGACTCTGTTAACATTGAGAGATTTATTGAAGGCCAAACAGTTTAAACTGGAGATAAGTAGAGTCCACAAATTGAACTATGCTTTCTGAGGAGTTGCAGGCAATATTTATATTGTTAAACCAGGAACTAAAACATAATATTCTGGTTGGCTTACTAGTGATTTGTAAAGGCCAATGGTGGGTTTTTAAAAAGTGAGGGCTTTACAGTAATTGGTTTAAAGAGTCTTTGTTGATTAGTTACTGCTTGGTGATATGTGGGCTTCTTTGATTACTTACCACTTGATGACAATAGGGGGTTCACAAAGAAGTCACAAAGCAATTATAGGATATTCTTCTCTGCTAACATACCTTTCTTGACAATGTAGTTTCCAGGAATGGCTTACATAGCTTGTTGCAAACAAAAAACTCCCTTTGATACAAAATTTTCTGTTTAATGTGTAACTTCTTAGAGTAAAGCAGGCCTTTTCAAAAGAGGGTTTCAGTTCAGGCCTAGATGCAGCTATCCCTTATTCAAGTGAAGTGCCAAAGAGATTTAAATGTCATGGAGATTTATCTTATTTCCCCCATTTGATCAAGAATTTCCATGAAAATTGTTTAATCACTCTTGGAACTTTTATACCCTCTTCATCTTGCATTAGTTTAGAGTCTAATCTTCAGGATGTGATGCTAGTCGATTTTATGGCCTTGTTATTGTTTTTCTTAGGTGCTACCAAGTCAATTCTGACTCACATGAAAGTATTGCTCAGTGATGTGCCATCATCAGCATTGTTCACATGTTATAGTCCATTATTGCAGCCACTGGTCATTCTGGCCTTAGCTACCCACAGAGGAATAACTCTTATTCAGTTTTGATAAGATGTTAAATCTTTCCTTTTATAGGATTTTGAGTGGCCAAATATGTGGGAACAACTTGATATAACCAAAATAGGTCCTTCTAGGGTGTGAAGTCTACTCCATTTGAAAAAATAGTTTCATTTACATATATTTTTTTCGTATTCACAGTATGTGTGGTAGAGGTGAAAGCATTTGATATGTGTCTTATACAATACTTGATTATACTGCAATAATCGAAACAAAATTAAGAATCATTAATCCAGTGAGTGGTATACATCTAATTCGTGATTCAACACCATTTGGCAACCAGCTAAAGATATCAAAGAATGAGGGAAGAGTCATGGGAGGTGTTGGATGTAACCAGGCAGCACCTGGCAGATCTTTATGAGATCTTGTTCAACTTTTCCAGAGGTGTTTATCCAAGAAGAGCAGGAAATGTTAACAATAGCCAAGCATCTTAGTCTGAGGAGTTCATGTAGCACTGTGGTAAGGCATTTGGCTGCTACATAAAAGGTCAATAGTTCAAACTCACCATCTGCTCCATGGGGGAAAGATGAGGCAATCTGCTTCCATAATGATTAACAGGCTTGGAAACCGTATGCGGGTCGCTATGAGTCACAGTCATTTTGATCACAGTGTTTTGTGTTTTGTTTTTCTAAGAGTTTTAGTTATCTAGTGCAGCTATAATGAAAATATCACATGCAGATGGCTTTAAAAAACAAAAATTTATTCTCTCACAATTCAGGAGGCTAGGAATCTGAATTCAAGGTGCTAGCTCTAGAGGAAGGCTTTGTCTATATATATCAGATCTGGGGGAAGGTCTTTGTCATCAATGTCCATCTTATTTCTTGACTGCTGCTTCCGTTGATGTTGATTGTGGAATCAAGTAATAAGAAATTTTTGACAACTTCGATCTTTTCCCCATTTATCATGATGCTGCCTATTGGTCCAGTTGTGATGATTTTCATTTTCTTCATGTTGAGGTATAATCCATATTGCATACTTTAGTCTTTAATCTTAATCAGGAAGTGATTCAAGTCATCTTCACTTTCAGCAAGCAAGGATGTGTTGTATGCATATCATAGGTTGTTAATGAGTCTTCCTCTAATCCTGATGCCACATCCTTCTTCATATAGTCCAGTTTCTCTGATTATTTGCTCAGCATATAGATTGGTTAAGTATGGTGAAAAGATACAACCCTGACACATTTCCAATTGTTCTGCTTACCTAGTGCCACTCTTGACAAGAATATACCACAAATGGGATGGCTTGAACAAACAGGAGTATTTTGTCTTACAGTTTGGAGGTTTTGAGTCTGAGTACAAAATGCCAGGCTCTAGGGGCTGGGTGAAAGCCCCTCAACCTTGGGGTCCACCTCTGCCTCCTGCTCCCAGCCCACTGAAGCAAGAGGTTTTTCTTTACTCAGACACCTACTGGCTGCTGAGACTGACAAGCCCAAAGTTGACAAGTGGAAAGGCACAGTCCTGATGTAACCAAACCACATGACAGGCCATTAATTCAAGTCCACTGAAAGTCCCAAGGTCAGCAGAGCATGGCAGGCTGCTGAATAATGGCATGGCTACATGCAGGGTTCAAACATGCCATAAGATAGAGACCATTCCCAAAGCTGCTGCTTATATACAGGAGGCAGGCCATATCCCTAAAGCAGCTACTCAGCTGCTTGTGGTAGATTCCACCATGGAGTTGATTACCAGTCTCATCATAGGGAATACCACACCTAGCTGCCCAGCCACTCAACCATGCCCAACCAAGTCAACATACAACTTTAACTACCACAATTCCACTTGGCACCTGTACAGATCTTCAATGGGTGACATCTGTACAGTTCTCCTTCACTGAGTGTCTCCAGTCCCCTAGTCCCTGAGTGGCGACCGCACCCCCTTGGCGTGGTGGGCCCCGTTCCTCTCCCTCTTGGGCATGGTAGACTTGCCCCCTCACTCTTGGGCAGCAGCTATGGATCCATTCCACTGGCTCACATGAATGAGCAGCCCCACACTCCAGAACCAAGTTGGTGAAAATTTGACTCTTTGAAACCTAGGTGGCTGTAGTGGTTCCACCCCCAAAGGCCATGGTCCTAACTTTGAGGCTGAGGCAGCTCTGCTTCCCATTTCCTTGGTCTCTCTGCTTCTGCCAATTAATGCCCAGGGGCAACCTACTCTGCCAGAAATCTTCCTGCCCAAAAGAAAACTCAGCTTTCTTACTCCGTGGGCTGGCCAACTTGCTACTCCATCTCTAATGGTCTCTTCTACCAATTAATGTCCA
>NW_006922303.1:659110-660228 GCF_000298275.1 Orycteropus afer afer | reverse complement strand
ACTCCACCAGGAAGACACCTACAGAATGGGATCCAGCTTTCTCCTCTGTGGGATGGTAAAGCCTGTTGCTGTTTCATGCCCGTCTCTGGGCTCTGCTTGCTGCCGTCTCTTATGCTGGTCTCTCTGCCAGTATCTCTGACAGGCTCTTGGCTCTGCTCCTGCCATCTCTCATGACACATGCCAGGGTCTCTCTGCCAGTGTCTTGGGTCAAGGATGCACTCCATTCCTGTTTTCACATTTTAGGTATCTGTCAGAGCAGTACCCCACTCTCTTGGTACCATATTCTGTTTTGGTTACCTAGTGCTGCTCTAATAGAAGAATACCACAAATACTGATGGCTTTAACAAACAGGAGTGGAGTGCATCCTTGACAAGTAATAAGGCACAGTCTTGATATTACCAAACCACACAGCAGGCTGTTAATTAAAGTCCCTTAAAAGTCCCAAGATCGGCAGAGCATCGCAGGCTGCTGAACAGCGACTTGGCTACATGCAGGGTTCAAGCATGCCAAAAGCTAGAGACTATCCCCAAGGTTTCTGTTTATATACAGGAAGCAAACCACATCCTTAAAGCAGCTACTCAGCTGCTTGTGGTAGATCCCACCATGGAGTTTATCACCAGTCTCATCATGAGGAATAACTTCCACCAGCTGCCCAGCCACTCAACCATGCCCAACCAAGTTGACATACAACTATAACTACCACACCCTTCCTGATTTAAAACCATGCAGTATCCCCTTGTTCTGTTTGAAGAACAGCCTCCTAGTCTATGTACAAGTTTCTCATGAGCAGAATTAAGTATTTTGGAATTCCTACTCTTCTCAATGTTATTCATAATTTGTTATGATCCACACAGTCAAATGTTTTTACATAGTCAATACAATACAATACAATACAATACAAGATCTATGTGACATCAACAATGATATCCTTCATTCCACTTCTTCTGAATCCAGCTTACATATGTGGAAGTTTCTTGTCAATATACTGCTGTAACCATATTTTAATTATCTTCAGAAAGATTTTACTTGCTTGTGATAATAATGATATTGTTCAATAATTTTCATATTCTGTTGGGTCACCTTTATTTGGAATGGGTACAAATATGGATCTCTTCCAC
>NW_006922303.1:656462-657930 GCF_000298275.1 Orycteropus afer afer | reverse complement strand
AGACCATTCCCTGGAGAAGGATATCATGCTTGGTAAAGTGGAAGGTCAATGAAAAGAGGGGTAAGGCCCTTAACAAGATGGATTGACACACTGGCTACAATGATGGGCTCAGGTATAGCCAGTATTGGCTATTCAAACTCTCTTAGAGTTTGAGTATATTGAATATTCTTTGCTAACACCATAATTCAAAGTCATGAATTCTACTGCCTTGTTCATCTTTTGAAAGGATATGTTGTTATTGTTAGGTTTCTTCAAGCCATCTCAGACTCATAGCGACCCCATTTACAGCAGAACAAAACACTATCCAGTCCTGTACCAACTCCACAATCCTGGCTATACCTGAGCCAATCGTAGCCACTGTGTCAATCCTTGTCTCATGCTATGGTTGTGTAATCAGGAGAGATCAGTCCCTGGAGAAGGACTTCATGTGCTTGGTAAAGTACAGGGTCATCAAAAACAATTAAATAAAGGAAGCCCCTCAACAAATAGATTGACACAGTGGGTGCAACAATGGTCTCCAGCAAAATAATGATAGTGAGGATTGTGCAGGACTGGGCAGCATTTTGTCCTGCTTTGCATGGAATCACTAGGAGTAGGAACTGACTCAACAGCACCACCACCACGAATGTATAGTTAACTTGGCTTCCATGAAATTTTGGATCAGCAGCAATCAAAACATATTGTCAGCTTCTGTATAAGAATTCTAGAAATCTTGATTTAGTTAAATGTATCCATGTTTGAAATATTGCAGTCATTTTCATAAATGTTATGTACTGCATCTTTTTTTGAAATATTTTGATATTTTGGTCAAGTGTTTTCACTGAATTAGCAAAGTAAAACATATCTGCAAATGATAACCTAAAATGTTCGTGATTAACTTACAACAATAATTTTAAAAAATGACAGACCTGATGAGAATTAACTACAAAAGTATTGTGAAAGAAAACAGTCAATTTAAAAAGAAACTTACTACACAAATATTTTTTAAACATAATGATTAAACTTATTTGAAAAGACTTTCAAATATAACTCATAATCATCTTAAAACATAATATGAAATTTGGTAGAACAAGAAAAAATACGATTATGGAGTCTGTAAACATTTGAATCATAATTAAAAAAATCCTTAGGTAAACAATGTGAATTTCCCTAATTAAACCAATTGAAATAATAAAATAATGACATACTAAACACATTGCGCTCACATCGGATCAGCCTCAGAGTGACCCCCCTCCTTGGGTTTCCAAGGTGATATCACTGCGGAAGTAGATTGCTGAATCTTCTTTGGAGGATGGGCGGGTGGGTTTGAACCACCAGCTGTTTCGTTAGCAGTCAGATGCCTTAGGCACTATGCTACCAGACATCCTAGATACACATTGTTGTTGTTGTTGTTGTTATGTGCCGTCGAGTCGGCCCCGACTCATAGCGACCCCTCCTTGGGTTTCCGAGGCAGTATCACTACGGAAGT
>NW_006922303.1:654368-654846 GCF_000298275.1 Orycteropus afer afer | reverse complement strand
CTAGGACTAATTGTTTCCATGAATTTTGGTTTTCTTCATTCTTCTTTGCTCTGGATGAGGAGACACCCATCATTGCATATAGATGGCAGATTGCTAGCTTTTAAGATCCCAGTCGCTACTCACCAAAGTAGGAGGTGGAACAATGTTTTGTATAGTATGTTGGGCCAACTGAGCTTGATGTCCCCTGCGACTATGGTCCCAAGCCCACAGGTTCAACTACTCGGTCCTTCTGGGTTGATGGCTGTGACCAAGCAGTGAACACAAACTTGCCCCTTGTCAGCTCCACTATACCCCTGGGAATTCTGATCATTCACATAAACTTATAAGACCATTGTCTGCCAACCCTATATATGTTCTTGGATATACTCCCCATTTCATAAACATACCTAATCATTTAGCCTGTCCATCCACCTATCCACCGATATACCCATGTTTGCCTTCACTGACAATGCAGTACTGTATGTGCAAAAGGGTTCAT
>NW_006922303.1:649039-650820 GCF_000298275.1 Orycteropus afer afer | reverse complement strand
TTTTTCCTCCCAGCCTATCCAGGATCTCCAGATTTGATCCTTTCCTGAGTGGTTGGCATTGGTAGCCAGGCACCATCTAGTTCTTCTGGTCTCGAGAGGGTCATCATGTCCTAGGGCTGATGGCTTCCAAATGCCCTTGTTTTATTACACTCTTCTTCACTTCCGACTATTGGAGACCATTACCTGCATCTTAGATGGCCACTTGAAAGGTTTTAAGACCCCAGTCGCTACTCAACAATGTAGGATGAGGAACAAGACTTTTATGTATTTTGTTGTGCCAGTTGAGTCTGGTGTCCCCCAATACTATGGTCCTGAGTGGGTAGACCCATTGGATCTCTCTCCCACAGTGTCTGTCTTTCTCTGAGGGATTACTCTGTCTTCACTTTTATTGATTCTTAGGAATGTTAAAACTATTTAATGTGCATAGGTATTTATTTATAATTAAGCCAATCAGAGTAAGTTCTTTGAAAAAAAACTATAGTTCAATTTAGTAATATTTTTAAAATAATAGTAGTCTAATTTAACGTACATGCTAAAGCTGGACAGTGAATAACGAAGACCAAAGAAAAATTGATAACTTTGAATTTTGTTGTTTGTGAAGCATATTGAATCATGGAGTGCCAGAAAAATGAATAAATTTCTGTGGAAAGAAGTACAGTGATAATGTTCCTTAGAAGCAAGGATAATGTGACTTTGTCTCACTTACTTTGGACATCTTATCAGAAGGTACCACTCCCTGGAGGACATAATGCTTGGTAAAGTAGAGGGTCAGTGAAAAAAGAGGAAGACTCTCAATGAGATGGATTGACACAATGACTGCAACAGTGGATTCAAACATAGCAATGATTATGAGAATGTTATAGGATTGGGCAGTATTTCACTCTGTTTTACATAAGAATTCTATGAGTCAGAACTATCCTGATGGCACCTAACAACAACAACAACAATTTAATAATATCATCTGGAGGTAGCAAATTATTATATTTAAATAACCCTGTCTTTTGCATAGGATCCTTTAGAGAAGAAATTTGGCATAATTTTTCCCTTTGTAAGGCCTGTTATATTAATAAAAATAAATAATTTATCCTTTTTCAAAGATCAAATGAACCACTTAGAATAGAAAAGCTAATTTCTAAACAAACTAAGTTTTTTAAATGATTACTATAAATATCTTTAGTTTATAATATTTTTACACACACACACACACAAAAAAACTCAAAGCAGTATCTTGGTGGGGGAAATCCAGACACATTATTACCTGTTTTCATTCTTTATTATTATTATTATTATTTATTTATTTTAAGAGCTTGTTTTACATTAAATGTTATGTGTACATTTAGTTTCATTCCCCATTTACCATGTCCAACCCTAACCCAGTCTCCTCCTTTGCCTATCCAGTAACCCTCCCCGTGTGCCCCTCATATTTATGCACTCCTGTTTCAAACCCAGTCACTCCTTGGAAGGAAGATTGGGCAATCTACTTCCTTAGTGATACTGCCTCGGAAACCCAAGGAGGGGTCTTTATGAGTCACATCCGACTCCATGGCAATGAGTTAGTTGAGAGTTAGTTGTTTGTCCTGCATTTCCTCAATTTGAATGTTGGTCCTCTGGTGTCCCGTGGTCTATTGCTCGAAGGGATGTAATACCATAGAGTATGTAGGTGCATCATCCCGGGTTGAGTGGTCTGCGTGTACATCTTGTTAACTATTGGGCTGAGAGCCACCCCCTGGGGGTGCATTTTATTCCAGGCACAGAATGTATTCCAGGGCCATAGTATTGGG
>NW_006922303.1:647182-647943 GCF_000298275.1 Orycteropus afer afer | reverse complement strand
GCATAGTATTCCATTGTGTGCATATATCATAATTTGGCTATCTACTCATCGATTGATGGGAATTTAGGTTGTTTCCATCTCTTTGTTATCGTTAATTGTGCTGCAATGAACATACATATACATATATCTGTTTGGGTGCTATCTCTCACCTCTGTAGGATATGTTCCTAGTAATGGAATTGCTGGGTCAAATGGTACTTCTATTTTCAGTTTTTTAAGGAAACAACATACCATTTGCCACAATGGTTGTACATTTTACAATCCCACCAGGAGTGCACAAGAGTTCCAATCTGTCTGCAACCTCGCCAGCATTTGTTATTTTCTGACCTATTTAACTTTGCTATTATTGCTGGGGTGAGATGATATCTCATTGTTGTTTTGATTTGCATCACTCCAGTGATTAATGATCCTGAGCAATTTCTCATGTGTTTGTTGGCAGCCTGTGTATCTTCTTTGGTGAAGTGTCTGTTCAAGTCTTTTGCCCATTTGTGCATTGGGTTATTTCTCTTTTTGGTGTTCAGGTGTTGAAAGTTTCTACAGATTTTTCAAATAAGTCTTTTATCAGATATGTCATAGGCAAATATTTTCTCCCAAACTGTAGGTTCACTTTTCCCCTTTTGATGAAGTCTTTCAATGCACACAAGCATTTAATTTTTAAAAGGTCCCAGTCATCTAGTTTCTCTTCTATCTCCTGCATATTCTGGGTTATGTTTGATAAACTATTTATGCCATAAATTAGGGCTCCTAGATTTGCCCCTATTT
>NW_006922303.1:644849-646140 GCF_000298275.1 Orycteropus afer afer | reverse complement strand
CTTTGATGAGTGTTTTAATGACTACCTGTTGTCCTTGAGCACATAGAGGAGTAAAACTTTATAGAGAATAAGTTGATTGTATGGATGCCAAGGAAGATGATGTAATCATGTATAAACATGTAAATAAAGTGGAACAAAGGCAATCAGGGGTTGCTCTTGCAGAATATGCAGTGTGTCCGCTTGGTGCCCGTTCCTTTTAAAAAAACATTAATCCTTTCGTGTTGCTTCATTTTGTGACCTGTGCGGTTTTGCTGGACCTGGCAAGAGATAGTTTTAGTTACTCTTTGCAAATTTGTATGCCTTTTATTTCTCTTTCTTGCCTTCTTGCCTTGGCCAGGACTTCTAGTACAATGTTAAATAGAAGTGGTAATAGAAGGCATCTCTGTCTGGTTCCCATTTGTAAGAGGAATGCCTTTAGTCTTTCTCCATTAATAATGATGTTGGACGTTGGCTTTGCATATATACCCTTTATTATGTTGAGGGATTTCCCTTCTATCCCTAATTTTGCTGAGAGTTCTGAACACGAATGGATGTTAGATTTTATCAAATGCCTTTTCTGCATCGATTGATATAATCATATAGCACTTTTGTTTTGATTATGAGGTAGGTTACAGTGATTGATTTTCTGATGTTGAACCACCCTTGTAAACCTGGTATGAATCCCACTTGGGCCAGGTGTATTAATTTTTTGATATGTTGTTGGATTCTGTTTGGATAGGATTTTGTTAAAGGTTTTTGCATCTATGTTCATTAAGGATATTGGTCTATAGTTTTCCTTTCTAGTGGCGTCTTTCCCTGGTTTTGTTATTAGTGTTATGCCTACTTCATAAAATGAGTTTGGGAGTATTCCATCTTTTTCTATGTTCTGGAACAGCTTGAATAGCATAAGTGTCAACTCTTCTCTGAATATCTGATAAAATTCTCTAGTGAAGCCATCAGGGCCAGGACTTCACTTTGAGGGGAGTTTATTTTATGACCTCTTCAATTTCTTCTTTTGTTATAGGTCTGTTCGAGTTTTCTATCTCTGAGTGGGATAGTTTAGGTAGGTCTCATGATTCTAGAAACTTGTCCATCTCTTCTAGGTTCTCAAATCTTTTGGAGTACAGTTTTTCATAATATTCTGTCAGTATCTTTTTTATTTCAGTTGGTTCTGTTGTGATGACACCGTTTTCATTTACAATTCTTGTGATTTGGATCTTCTCTTTCTTTTCTTGTGTTATGTCTGCCAATGTTTTATCGATTTCATTAATCTTTTCGAAGAACTAGCTCTTTGTTTTGTTGATTTTCTCTA
>NW_006922303.1:643432-644561 GCF_000298275.1 Orycteropus afer afer | reverse complement strand
TTTTTTTTTTTTTTAGTTTAGTTTTTACCTGTTCTATTACCCAGTAGTGTTTGAGCAGTGAGTTGCTCAGCTTTAATATGTTTGATGCTTTTCCTTGCTCTTCCCATTATTAATTTCTAATTTTGTAGCATGTGGTCCATGAAGATGCTTCATAGTATTTCAATGTTTTGAATATATTGAGGCTTGTTTTACATGCTAACATATGGTCTATTCTGGAGAAGAATCCATGTGCACTGGAGAAGAAGATAGATTGTGCTTCTGTTGGGTGAAATGCTCTGTGTATGTCTATGAGGTTGAGTTGGTTGATTGTATGGATGAGTTCTTCTTTATCCTTGTTGAGTTTTTTTTCTGGTTGGCCTTTCCTTCTTTGAAAATGCTGTGTTAAAATCTCCTACTGCCTCAGAAACCCAAGGAGGTGTCGCTATGAGTCAGGTCTGACTCATTGACATGTAACAACAGCTACTACTATTGTAGAGTTGCCTATTATCCCTTTTAAATCAGTTAATATTTGTTTCACGTATTTTGGAGCACTTTCACTGGGTGCAAAAATATTTATTATTGTAATGTCTTCTGTGTCAATTGACCCTTTCAGCATCACATAATGTCTTTCTTTGTCTCTTGTGATGTTTTTCACCTTAATGACTATTTTGTCTGAAATTAATATTGCCACTTCTGTTCTTTTTTGGTTTCCATTGGCTTGGCATATTTTTTCCATCCCTTAATTCCTAATTTGTTTTTAATTTTGTGTCTAAGGTGGATCTCTTGTAGGCAGCATATTGATCGGTCTTCTTTCCTTATACAGTATACCACTCTCTTACTCTTGAGATAGATACATTTAGTCCATTCACATTGAGTGAAATTAGTGAGAGGTATGAATTGATTGCTGTCAATCTATTGTGTTTTCTTGTCGTGTTGTTGGTATTTCCTTGGTCCATATACTTTTCTGCTGAGTTCAGTTTGTTGGCCAATGCTTTCTCCCTTTTCTTCTATAGTGTTGGTTTTGTGCTTATTAAACCCATATGTTTTCCTTCCTTCTGAATTTGCTTAGAGGGATTGTTAATTTTCTCTGTGGTTACCTTGGAGTATATTCTTGTCTCTATATTTTTAGAACACTGTGTACTGTGAAGAC
>NW_006922303.1:641175-643037 GCF_000298275.1 Orycteropus afer afer | reverse complement strand
ATATATGCTGTCCCATTGCCTTCTTGCCTGCATGGTTTCTGCTGAGTAATCAGAGCTCAGCCTGTTTGATTATTATAAGTAATATTTATTTTTTCCCAGGCAGCTCTCAAAATTTTTCCTTCACTGATTTGGTTCCATCTCTTCACTATTGTGAATAATGCTGTGATGAACATGGTTGTGCATATATCTATTCTTCCTTAAGATATATACTTAACAGTGAGATTGCTGGATCAAATGATATTTCTATTTCCAACTTTTTAAGGAATTGCCATACCATTTTACACAAGGTTGTAAATTTACAGTCCCACAAGCAGTATATAAGAGTCCTAATATCTCTGTATCCTCACTAGCTTTTGCTATTTTCTGTCTTATTGAACTTTGCTATTAGTGACGAGGTGAGACAGTATTTTGTTGTTGTTTTGATTTGCATCTCTAATTGCTAATGTTCATGACTTTCTCTTCATGTGTTTCTTGTCTGCCTGAATATCTTTTTGATAAAGTGTCTTTTCATGTCATCTGCCCAATTTATAATTGGAATGTCATTTTGATTTCAGTGTGTTGGAGTTTTCTATAAATCTTAAATTTAAGTCCCTTGTCAGATGTATCATTGAAAAATATTTCTCCCAATATGTAGGTTCTCTTTTTACTCTTTTGGATAAGTCTTTTGATGTACATAAAAATTTAATTTTCAGAAGATCCTAATCATCTGGTTTATCTTCTGCTGTTTGTGCATTTTGGGTTATCCTTGTCTAATCATGCCATAAATTAAGGTCTCTAAGTTTGCCTCTATTTATTTATTTTATAAACTTTATACTTTAAGGTTTCACATTTAAGTCTTTGATCCATGTGGAGTTAGTTTTTTGTATAGTGTGAGGTATGGATCTTGTTTCATTTTTCTGCACATAGATACCCAGTTTTGCCAGCACCATGTGTTAAAGAGATTTGCTTCCCTATTGAATAGACTTCAGCCCTTTGCCAAAGATCACCTGGCCCTAGGTGGATGGATCTATTTATGGATTATCAATTCTGTTCCACTGGTCTATGTGTTTGCCATTGTACCAATACCAGGCTATTTTACTACTGTGACTGTATAGTAGGTTTTGAGTTTGGGGATTGTGAGACCTCCTACTTTGTTTTTCTTCTTCAGTAGTGCTTTGTTTATCCGATGGCTCTTTCTTTTCCATATAAAATAAGTGATTGGTTTTTCCATGTCCTTAAAGAATGTTGATGGAATCTGGATAGTGATTGCATTGAATGTATAGAATGCTTTGAGTAATATCGACGTTTTCACAATGTTCATTCTTCCTATCCATGAGCATGGTATGTTCCTCCATTTTTATAGATATATTTTCTTGAAGTAGTGTTTTGTAGTTTTCTTTTTATAGGTCTTTTTTTGTCCTGGTAAGATTTATTACTGAGTATTTTATCTTTTTTCATAGCTATTATAAGTGGTATTGATTTCCTTCTCAGAGATAGATCTCTTTGCTGGTGTAGAGGAATCCAAAATACAAAAGCATGTTGATCTTGTATCCTGCCACTATGCTAAACCATTCAATTAGTTCCAGTACTTTACTTGATAAGTCTCTTGTGTTTTCTATGTATAGGATGAAATCATCTGCAAATAGGGATAGTTTTACTTCTTCTTTCCCAATTTTGATGACTTTTATTTTCTTACAGCCCTGGCCAGGCCTACCAATGCAATATTGAATTGAAATGGTGATAGAAGGCATTCTTGTCTGGTTCCCAATCATAAGGGACATGCTTTCAAATTCTGTCCATTGAGAATAATATTGGCTGTTAGTTTTTCTTATATGCCCTTTATTATACTGAGGAATTTCCCTTCTATTCCCATTTTTCTGAGA
>NW_006922303.1:638648-641075 GCF_000298275.1 Orycteropus afer afer | reverse complement strand
ATCTATGTGGTGGATCACATTGTTTATTTTTCTAATGTTGAACCATCCTTGCATATCTGGTATGAATCCCACTTTGTCATGATATATTATTTTTTTTGATATGTTGCTTGTATCTATTGGGTAGGATTTTAATAAACATTGTTGCATCTATATTCATGACATTTATTGATCTTTAGTTTTCCTTTTTAGTGGTTTCTTTGTCTGGTTTTGATATGAGGGTTACACTTGCTTCATAATATGAATTTGGGAGGATTCCATCATTTTCTATATTCTGGAATATTATGTTTAGGATTGGTGTCAGCTCTTCACTGAATATTTGGTGGAGTTATCCACTGAAACCATCTGTTCCAGGATTTTTTTTTAATGACCTGTTCCATATCTTCTTTTGTTATGGGTCTGTTCAAATTTTCTACCTCAGTCTGTGTTGGTTTAGGTAAGTAGTGTGTTTCTAGAAATCTGTCCATTCCCCCCGCCAGGTTTTCAAATTTGTTAGAATAAAGTTCTTCATATGACCTTGACATTATCCTATTTATTTTGGTTGGTTCTGTGGTGATGTTGCCAATGTCTTTTCTTATTCATTTTATTTGCACCTTCTCCTTCTTTTCTTTCTTAAGTGTGCCAGTGGTTTGTCAATTATATTAACCTTTTCAAAGACCAGTTTCTTGTCTTGTTGATTTTTTCTATTTTCTCTCTCATTTATTTCTGCTTGAATGTTTATTATTTCATTTCTTCTGATCACTTAGACTTTTTTTCTTTTTCTTCTTTTTTTTTGGTTAAGGTGTTGATTTTGACTCTTTCTTCTTTTTTGGACATTTACATGCATTGCTATAAAATGACTTATGATCACTGCTTTTGTTGATTCCCCAAGATTTTTGTATGTAGTGTTTTTATTCTCATTTGATTCAAGGAATTTTCAAATTTCCTTTTTTTCCTCTCTCTCTTATTACCTAGTAATTTTTAAGGAGGGTGTTATTCAGTTTCCATACGTTTGCTAATTTTCTGTTGATCTTTTTATTGTTGATTTCTAATTTATAGCACTGTGATCTGAAAATATAGTTTACAGTATTTCAGTATTTTCAAATTTGTTGAGGCTTGCTGTGTGGACTAAAATATGGTCTATCCTGAAGAATGCCCTGTGTGTGCTGGAAAAGAATGTATGTTGTCTTGTTAGGTGAAGTGCTCTGTAGATGTTTGTAAGGTCAAATTGATTGTATTGTTTAGTTCTTCTGTACTTTGATGAGTTTCTTTCCAGTTCTATCTTTCACTGAATGTGGTGTAATAAGTCTCCTACTAATATTGTAGGAGTTCTGGTGGCATAGTGCCTAAGACATTTCACTGCTAACCAGAAGGCTGATGGTTCAAACCCACCAGCCACTCCTCAGAAGGAAGTTTGGGCAATTGGGCAATCTACTTCCATAGTGATACCACCTCCGAAATCCAAGGAGGGGTCACTATGAGTTGGACTCAACTAGAAGGCAGCATGTTGTTTGCGTACTATTACTGTGGAGTCATTTAGTTATCATTTCAATTCTGTTAAAGTCCGACTTAGGTATATTGGGACTCTTTCATTGGGTACTTAAATATTTATCATGGTTATGTCCTCTTGTTCAATTAATTCATTTCTTTAGTGCTGATTTAAATAATTTAACATTAGCATTATATACAAAATTGGTGGAGTATAAGATTTATTATATATATATTCAGAAACCTTTCAGCTATTTGTTTGAAATCCCTAATTTTAATTTTAAAGTTAATGTACTGTCCCTGTAAATAACAAAACTATCTTAAACCATTTCTTCCTGCATGTTTTTAGTTTGAAAGATACTTATTTTATTTGCCAGGAAAATTATTATTCATAATAGTTTCTTTTAATATCCCACAATGTGTTTCTTCTTTAAATTTTGTATTTTTATGATAGGAGTTTTCTGCAGTACCTCAACTCTTCATAGTTTAAAATAAGCAACTTTTTGTATATTCTGAGAACTTACTTGTATTAAAAATTTTTAAATAGTAACAGTAATTATATTCCTGTTATATTTCATTGTTTTATGTTTCAATGTTATTATGTGAACTAATTTGGAATATCATTTGGGAGTTGAACATTTCCAAAAATCCTTACAATATTTTGGAATATTAATTGTTTTTACTGAAGAAGTAAATAGTTTCATAAATGTGGGGGCTTCAAAATAAATGAAAAGAATTAGTGATCAAAGAAGCTATTGTAAAAGAGATCAATAATCTGACATACTAACAAGTGGAAAATATTCTATACAAGTAATGCATATGAATTGTAGAAAATTTAAAATGTTATCATCATAAAGTCTTACACCATTGAAGATTACTTCCATTATTTTGTGTAATTTTTTAAAGTTATTTTTATCTGTAAATAACTGTATTTCCTTTTTGAACAATAAAATGACTTTCAAA
>NW_006922303.1:635611-638548 GCF_000298275.1 Orycteropus afer afer | reverse complement strand
TATTATCCTTTGATGTGAATCTCTTCATATTACATTCACATCTGGTTATATTTCTACAAAAGAAGTGGAGGTCAGTAAATGTGTACATATTTAAAGTTTTGATAGTTATTTGTGGTTTTTCTATGAGAAAGATTGCACTTACTTACTTTATAAAATGATCGGTTAGAAGTGCACATCTTATCATAGGTTCTGGTTACCTAGTGCCACTCTGACAAAAATATACCACAAGTGGGATGGCCTTAACAAACAGGAGTTTATTTTCTTACACTTTTGAGGTTTTAAATCCAAGTTCAAAGTGCCAGGCTCTAGGGGCTGGGTGAAAGCCCCTTGACCTTGGGGTCCAGCTCTGCTTCCTGTTCCTGGTTCACTGAAGCTAGAGGCATGTCTTCACTCAGACAGCTGCTGACTGCTGAGGCTGAGAAGTTCCCAGGTTGACAAGTAAAAAGGCATAGTCCTGATGTTACCAAAGCACATGGCAGGCCATTAACTTAAGTCCATTGTAAGTCCCAAGTTCGGCAGAGCATGGCAGGCTGCTGAGAAATGACACAGCTACATGCAGGGTCCAAGCGTGCCATAAGCTAGAGACCATTTCCAAGGCTTCTCCTTATATACAGGAAGTAGACCACATCCCAAAGTCAGCTACTCAGGTGCTTGTGGTAGATCCCATTATGGAGTTGATTGCCAGTGTCATCATTGGGAATAACTACTACCAGCTGCCAAACCATCAACCAGGCCCAGCCAAGTTAACACACAAATATAACTACCACATCATATCTTAAAGCAGTATACATAAAAGAAAATAATGCACAATGACAACATGAAGATAACCTTATACTTTTTCTATAAGGTAAGGGTAAAGATCTGAACAATCAGTTTGGGGAGAGTTGTATAGCATGTGTGTGTATGTGTGTGTGTGTGTGGTAGGGATAATATGCTTTTCCCATTAAATATAAAGTATACTGAGACAGAGTTCAAAATGGTGTCATGCCAGTGAGCAGCACGCTTTAACCCTCTGGCACTTAAGGTCTTCAAAAACTAGCCATAACAGTTTGAATTAGGAATTTTGGGGCTCTGAACATCTCACTGAATCAGAGTGCATCAAACATGGAAAAGCAGAATTAGAGGAAAGGCACAGGGAGATTATTTAGGAAAGAGCTACTGGTGGAGGACAGACAGGCACCTGAGAGAGGCATTGGAAACTCTTCTGGAGCAGTCACTGTGTGCCAGGCCAGGGCACCTGCCTGAGATCCCTAACCAAGAAGGAGGATGTCTTATAACAGCATACCAGTGACCAGACTAATATTCTGGTGGGCAGCAGCAGAGACCTGCCTCCAGCAGCTGATCTTGATTTTTTGGAGGAAATTTGGGTCTTCTGGGTGCTGGCAGTGGGCACAGACACCTCTGCTAAGATTCAGAGAAGAACTTACTGTTGCAAGAGGAAGGGTAGCTCCCTCCCCTCCCAGCGGGTCACAGAGTGGACTGGGGTAAGATGGGGAGATATTGTGCTTTTCTTTGTCACAGAGATCAGGACCACAGTTCACTAGCAGGTACTCCCCTGACCCTAACACAGCTGAAACTGCACGCATGTTTGGTGCCACAGCTGGACAGTATCACAGACAAACTCCAGAGCCAGCCATTAGTGGTCTGGCGAGATTACGTCAGCACCATGGGCAGATGGAACAGGGAGAGGGAAGAAACCACACTCCTGGGATTTTTGCTTTGGAGCCCTTCTTTGGCGTTGTGAGGCCATGGATGCGGGATCTTTAATTGTGCCTGAAATTGGAGGAAATTTGCAATGCTGTAACAATAAGAACCATTCCTGAGGTTGAGCCGTGGTCTTGCAAATAAATACGACATCAAAAATAGCCTGCTCAAAGCCCTAGAAACCGACCCTAGCAACACCAATCTTTCCTTCTTCCGCTCCCACCTTCTCCACCAATATCTTCACTCACTCAGTAGAAAAAAATATATTCAGCCAATTACAATAAAACCTCCCACTTCAAACTCTAAACCCTCTTTATGACAAACAGAAACACATATCCACACTACACACAGTGATTCTACCATCACAAAGAAAACAGCAGAGTACCCAACACACTTGAATCAATAATAAAACACACCAGCTTCACCTTTTCAAAATATTAAACCATAAAACCAAGAGAAAACAAATCAACAAGTAACCAACAGCTTGTGACAACCTAAAGAGACAGCGCTCTACCAGATTCCAGGGACTTAAGATGAGGTTCTGCTTTCCAGTAACCCCAACAAATCTCTGGATGTGCACTGCACAACTTAAAAGTTCCTAGTCTACACTTTTTTTTTCTCTCGTGGTAAACCCTGCCCCCCCCCCTTTTTTGGTTTGTTTGTTTGCTTTTATTTTCTTTTGAATTGTGTGTTTGTTTCTTTCTTTGTGTTCCTTATTCATTATTCTCCTTCCATACCTTTTTCCTCTCAGTGGCCTATACCCAGATATTGCAGATTTATCTGTTTTCTCCTTCTTTTCCCCCCTTATTCTTTTTTTGGGTTATTGGTCCTGTGTGATTTCAGGGTGTACTTTTTGTACATGTGCTTATAGTTTTATCGATGGTTAATCAATTTTAATTTTTGCCTAACTGACTGGGAGACAGCAACAGTCCTCATAAGATACAAGGACAACCACAACTCCTGCAACTTCACTTACTGAGCAAGAGCCAGCAACTCTTCTCCACCAATGGGTCAAGGATAAAAAACCAAGAAGAAGAGCCTGAATCACCCTTGGCTGCTCTTCACAAATAATTAACAGAGACTTAATACAATACCACGATGCCTCAGAAAAAATAAAACATCACAGTCCACACAAAGAAGCAAGATAAAGTGGTAGAAACAAGGGAACAGGATACAGACCCAGAACACATCCCTGAGGAAGAAGCAGCATTAGAACATTCTGACAAGGAATTC
>NW_006922303.1:633307-634294 GCF_000298275.1 Orycteropus afer afer | reverse complement strand
TTGGAAAAAGATATATCAAGCAAATGGCAACTGTACAAGAGCATGAGTGGCAATATTAATTCCTGATCAAATTGATTTTAAGAAAAAAACCACCATATGAGAAAAGGAAGGACATTATATCATGACTAAAGGATCAATTGCTCATGAAGATATGACGATAATAAATATCAATGGACCCAATGAAAGGGTCCCAAAATACATAATTCAGACTTTAAAAGAGTTGACAAGCCAAATAGATGACTCAACTCTCATAATGGGAGATTTAATACACCACTTTCTTTGAAAGATAGAACAGCTGGAAAGAAACTCATTAAAGATGCAGAAGAGCTAAATAATACACTCCACCAATTGTGCCTTATAGACATCTATGGAGCACTTCACACAACAGCAACAAATACACATTCTTCTCCAGTGCACATGGAACTTTTTCCATGATAGACCATATGTTAGGCCATAAATCAAGCCTTCTTAAATTTAAAAACATTGAAATACTGCAAAGCATTGTCTCAGAATATAATGCTATCAATTTAGAAATCAAGAATAGGTAGATCAACAGAAAAATAGTAAACACATGGAAACTTTCTCCTAGAGAAAAATGGAGTAAGAGAAGAAATAAAAATAGAAAATGAAAAATTCCTTGAATCAAACAAGAATGAAAATATAACATACCAAAATATTTGGGACACAACAAAAGTAGTAATCAGAGGTCAATTTATAGTAATACAAGCACACATCAAAAAAGAAGAAAGAGGTAAAATCAACACTTTAAACCAACATCTCCAATAATTAGAAAAAGAACAGCAAGAAAAGCCCTCAGTAACCAGAAGAAAGGAAATAATAAAGATTCGAGCAGAAATCAATGAAACAGAAAATAGAAGGGCAATAGAAAAATCAACAGTACCAGAAGTTGTTTTTTGAAAGATTAATAATAGTGACAAACCACTGGCAAATTTAACAAAGAAAAAGAGGGAGACAATAAAAATAACA
>NW_006922303.1:623942-628914 GCF_000298275.1 Orycteropus afer afer | reverse complement strand
TGATCTGCTGTATTGAAAGTGTATTTGCTCTGTAAATTTTCACTTAAATCACAATAAAAAAAAGTGTACTGAAATTACCATCTGTGAATTTCAATTGCCTATTCTAAAATTTCCTGAAAAATCTTGGATCTTGTGAAAGTCCTGATCTTGCCAAAACAATGTAGCAACACTCTTGTTTGATGAAGCATTTTTTCCATGCTCAAAACATGCTTATAATTACAAGGAGCTTAACCAAGTTTTTTTTTTAAGTCAAATTTTCTTAGAGATTATCTTTTCAACATATTTTTTAACAGATGAAACCATAGAGGCATTGAATATATATTAGAATGTCTTAGCCAACTCTTATTTCCAAATGTACAGCAAAATTAATGTATTCAACTTTAATACTTTACTAGGCACACTGTGACAAAGTACCATAAACTGGGAGCCTTCAAATAACAGAAATTTAAGGACTCTTGGCAAGATGGTGCAATAGGCAGACAAGCTACACAAACCTCCTACAACACAGAAATGGAAATTAAACTGAAACAGACACAGAAAACAATCCTGGAACCTTGAGTTTGAAGGGGAGGATACTGCGGATTAAACACCAACTAGTAGAAGAAACTGAATGGAAACAGTGAAGAAGGCAAGAAAGGGAGCTGTGGACTCTAGACTATCCTGACAGTAAGAACATTTTGAATATTTGCAAGTGGTGTTCCAATCCAGGCAGCAACCTGAAAACTGGCTCCACTTGTCGAGGACTGCAGAAACAGCCACACTGGAGGTGGACAGAAAGAAAACAACCATGCCAAAACAACTCAACCACATCTGCACCTCCTTAAGCCCCACCCACTGGATGAGGGCTATTACCTGGTAAGGAATTCAAAAGAATAATATTTAGTTACCTTCTATAGATTGAGAGGCAAATTAAGGAAACAGTGACAAAATCAAATATAAGACTAACAAAATTAAGGAAAACACAGATAAATCTATAGAAGAATTTAGGGAAACATTACAAAAGCAAACTGACAAGATAAATGAAAAATAATAAGCCATGTAAAAACAGCAAATAGAAATCTAGAAAATTAATACTCAAATTTTAGAAATAGATAACACATTGAAAGTGCAAAGGAGTAGAATCAAAACAATGGAAGACAGAATTAGTGAGATTGAAGACAAATCTTTCAATATTACTTTGTTAAGGGAACAGTCGGAAAAAAGGACAAAAAAAAAAAAAAATGAAGAAGCCCTTGCATTTATGTAAGACACCATCAAAGAATAGCTTAAATGTGATTGGAATTCCAGAAAAGGTAGAGAAAAATAAAACCACAGAGAAAAATATCAAAACTTTGACTTCCCTACTATGGTGAAAGACAAGAAGATAGGTGTTTAAGAGGTTCAAAGAACCACAGACAGGGTAGATTTCAAAAAAAAAAAAAATCACCAAGACATATCATAATCAAACTTTCAAAAGCCAAAGAGAAAGAATTCAGAAAGGTGCTTGGGGAAAACACAAAGTTACTTACAAAGGGCAACCAAAAATATTTCTCAGCAGAAACAATCCAGATGAGAATGCAATGGGAAGACACACATAAAACTCTGGAAAAAAAATAGCCAACCAATAATTATATATTTAGAAAAATTGTGCCACAAATATAATGGCAAAATTAGGATATTCCCGGATAAACAAATTAAGGGAATTTGTGAAAATCAGGCTAACCTTAAGAGAGACCTTAGGACAAAGCCAACAGAAGACAGCAACTGATAATTAACACACATTACAACATAACCCAGAGATAAACCCAGATATAGAAGTATCCTAAGTAAAATAAATTTACAAGACTGCACACATGGAACCAGAGTCATAAATTTGTAAATGAGCACAAAATGTAAAGCAAAAAGAGGAAATAAATGGTGTTGGAGTGAATTTCCAAATAGAGAAGAAGTCAAAATGATTCCAAGATAGAATATACTATTGTAAACTTGGGATGGAAATAATAAATCACAGGGTGTGGTAGTTAAGTTTGTGTCAACTTGGCTTGGCCTGGTTTTGAGTGGCTGGGCAGCTGGAGGTAATTATTGCTCATGATGAGACTGGTAATCAACTCCATGGTGAAATCTACCTCAGTAGCTGTGTAAGGTTATGGTCTGCTTCCATGATGTAAAAAGGCATTTTGAGAAAAGTCTTGAGCATTTTGGCACATCTAAATCCTGCTTTTGGCTGAGTCTTCATCTCAGTGTCCTGTCATGTTATCTGCTGATCTTGAGACTGTTCCTGGACTTGAACTAGTGGTCTGCCGTTTTTCTTGATAATTTTAGGTCTGTGCCATTTTACTTGTCAACCTTGAAGTTATCAGCCACAGTAGCCAGAAGTTCTCTCAGTTAAGAGAAGCCTCCAGTTTCAGTGTGCCAGGAGCAAGGGGCAGAGCTGAAGCCCAAGGTCAAGGGGATTTCAACTAGCTCCTGGAACTGGTTCTTTGAACTCAGACTTCCAGCCTCTTAAACTGGAAGAGAATAAATATCTGCTTGTTGCAGCCAAACATTTGTGGTATTTTCTGTTAAAGCAAAACTAGAGGACTAAAACATAGGGTAACCTCAAAGATCATTAATTGCTTCTTTATTGTTGCTATAACAGAAATGCCACAAGTGGATGGCTTTAACAAGCAGGAGTTCATTTTCCTACAGTATAAGATCTGACTCATAGCGACCCCTCCTCAGGTTTGCAAGGCAGTATCTCTACAGAAGTGGACTTGTCAATCTTCCTTCCAAGGAGTGGCTAGTGGGTTTGAACCACCAGCCTTCTGGTTAGCAGTCAAATGCCTTAGGCACTATGCCACCAGAGCTCCTATAGAATGCTATAAGTCCAAATTAAGAGTGCAGCTCTAGGGGCTGGGTGAAGACCCCTTGAACTTGGGCTTCAGCTCTGCCTCTTATTTCAGGCCCACTGGAGCTAGAGGCATTGCCCAACTCAGACAGTTGCTGGCTGCTGAAGCTGATGAATCCAAGGTTGGCAAGTGAAATGGCATAATCTAAAGATTGGTAGGCAACACAGCAAGCCACTAATTAAACTCCAGGAACAATTCTAAGATCAGCAGTCAATATGGCAGGTCACTGAGATTAAGCCTAGGCCAAATGCAGCACCCAGATGCCAAAAAGCTAGAGACTATTCTCAAAGCTTCTCTCCTTATATACTGATAGCAGGCCATACCCTGAAGGCATGTACCCTTCTACTAATTAATGTCTATGGCAGATTCCATCATGGGAAATAACTACATGCAGTTGCCAAGCCACTCAAAACCACAGCCTAGCAAAGCTGGCACAATTTAACTACAAAACCTTCTCATCAAAATAAACAAAGAGGAAAGGCACAAATATTCAGCAAATACTAAAACAACAGGAAGGAAGGACATAATTAAACAAAATGTTAAACAACATGAGGTCAGCACAGAAAATTATATGGAACAAAGAAATCAGAAATTCCAAAAAAACAAAATAAGATCAATAAATTTATACTGGTCAATAATTACACTGAATGTAGATGGAAAGATGGTGTCTTACCTGTAACCCACACTTTAGTTTCCTATAGCATCTTATTGCCTGAAAAACTAGGTGCAGCTGTTTGAAGCAAGGATTCTGGCACTCTGAGCAGCTCATTATGTCAAAGAATGCCAAACTCAGGGGAGTAGGAGTAAAACAGGAGGATAGGCAATGTAACTAGCTGGAAAGAATAAAAAATAGAACCTGTCCTGCAGAGCGCCAACTGGCTGGCAGGACAAGGCATTAAAGGGTACCATGGGCAGTGGAGAGAACACAACGGAGGACATGTAACCACTCCACAGATCTACCTTCAGCACCTGCTTTTATCAGTAAACTTGGGACCAGAGGGAGGGAGCAGGGGCAATCTGGACAAAATGCACCAATCAAGAGAAAGAGAGTGGCAGACTGGATAAGAAAAGAAGACCCATCGATATACTGCCTACAAGAGACCCACCTTATATACAAAGATAAAAACAAATTAAGAGTAAAGGGGTGGAAATATACATATACACCAAGACAGCAGTAACCAAAAAAGAGCAAGAGTGGCAATATTAATTTCTGATAAAACAGACTTTAAGGTGAAAAACAACATAAGAAACAAAGAAGGTCACTGTATGATACCAAAAGGGTCAATTGGCCAAAAATATTTTACCATAATAAATATCTATGCACCCAATGAAAGTGCACCAAAATATGTGAAGCAAATATTACTTGAATTGAAAGGGAAAATAGACAACTCTAAATAGTAGTAGGAAACTGTAACACACCACTGTCAAGGAGGGACAGATCAACTAGGAAAAAAAAAAAGCCTCAATAAGCATACAGAAGAACTCAACAACACAGTCAACCAATTCGACCTCATAGACATATACAGACCATTCCACCCAACAAAAACTCAATTCACATTCTTCTCCAGTAAACATGGATCATTCTCCAGAATAGGTCATATGTTAGGAAATAAAACAGGCCTCGATAAATTAAAAAAACATTGAAATACTACAAAGTATCTTTTCAGACCACAGTGCTATAAAATTAGAAATTAGTAATAGGAAGTTCAAGGAAAAAAACATCAACCATGGGGGGGTTGAGCAATACACTGCTCAAGAACTACTGGGTAATAGAAGTAATCGAAATTTAAATAAAAGATAAAAGATTCCTGGAAACAAATGGAATTGAAGATACATCATGCCAAAACCTATGGGACACAGTGAAAGCAGTACTCAGAGGGCATTTTATAGCAATAAATGCATACATCAAAAAAGAGGAAAGAAAGAAAACCAGCACTCTAACTCAGCAACTCCAACAATAAGAAAAAGAACAACAAAACAATCCTCTAGTATCTAGAAGTAAGGAAATAATAAAGATCAGAGAAGAAATAAATGAAAGAGAAACTATTTTTTTAAAAAATAAGGATTATCAACAAAACAAGAAGCTAGTTCTTGGAAAAGATTAA
>NW_006922303.1:622026-622867 GCF_000298275.1 Orycteropus afer afer | reverse complement strand
AAAAAAAAAACTACTGGAAGTAATAGGTTCATCAAAGTGGTAGGATACAAGGTCAACATACAAAACTCACTTGGATTCCTCTACACCAGCAAAGAGACTACTTAAAATGAAATAAGGGAAACAATACCATTCACAATAGCTACTAAAAAGATAAAATATCAAAGAATAAATCTTACCAGTGACACAAAAGACCTATACAGAGAAAACTGTAAAACACTACTACAGTACACAAAAAAGGATCTACATAAATGGAAGAACATGCCTTGTTCATGGATAGGTAGACTGAATATTGTGAAAACGTCAATGCTACCAAAAACAATCTACACATTCAATGCTATCCCAATCCTGATACCAACAAATTTTTTTAAATACATGGAAAAACCAATTACTAACTTCATATGGAAAGGAAAGAGACCTCGGATAAGCAGAGCACTACTGAAGAGTAGTGGCAAGTCTCACATCCCTGGATCTTAAAATCTACTATTCAGCCACTGTAGTCAAAACAGTGTGGTATTAGTACAATGATAGACAGATAGACCAATGGAACAGAATCGAAAACCCAGAAATAGACCCATCCATCTATGGACAGGTGATTTTCAACAAAGGTCTAATACCCATTAAATGGAGAAGAGATAGCCTCTAACAAATGTTGCTGGCAAAACTGGATATCCACCTGCAGAAAAATGAAACAAGACCCATACCTCACCCCATACACAAAAGCAAACTCAAGTAGCATCAAAGACTTAAAAGTAAAACCTCAAACTATTAAATTCATCAAAGATTAAATAGAGACAAATCTAGGAGCCCTAATTTTGAATGATGTCTTTGTCTGATTTTGGTA
>NW_006922303.1:616520-621393 GCF_000298275.1 Orycteropus afer afer | reverse complement strand
AAAAGAAAAAAAAAAAAATTCAATTCAAAAATAGACAAGAGACATGAACAGACATGATGATTTCCTGGCGGCCAACAAGCACACAAGGAATTGCTTATGATCTTTAGTCATTAGAGAGATGCAAATCAAAACAACAATGAGATATCATCTCACCCCAGCAATACTAGCAAAGTTCAACAAGACAGAAAATAACAAATACTGGCAAGGTTGCCGAGAGATTGGAACTCTTATGCACTCCTGGTGGAATTGTAAAATAGTACAATTGTGGCAAAAGGCATGGTGTTTCCCTAAAAAACTGAAAATAGAAATACCATTTTCCCAAGCAATTCTGTTACTAGGAATATATCCTATAGAGGTGAGAGGCAGGGCATGAACAGACACATGCATACCTATGTTCATCACTGGGAGCTCTGGTGGTGTAGTGTCTAAGGCATTTGACTGCTAACCAGAAGGCTGAAGGTTCAAATCCACCAGCCACTCCTTGAAGGGGAGGTTGGCAATCTTCTTCTGTAGTGACATCACTCAGAAACCCAAGGATGGACTCACTGCTATGAGTCAGATCTGACTGAATGGCAGTGAGTTATGTTCATTGCAGCACAATTCACTATAGCAAAGAAATGGAGACAACCTAAATGGCCATCAATAGATGAATGGATAAACAAATCATGGTACATTCAAACAATGGAATACTATGCTACATTAAAGAAGAATGAAGGATATGTAAATCATCTCACAACACAGATGAGCCTGGTGAACATTCTGCTGACTAAATTAAGTCAATTGCAGAAGGAAAAATGTTATATGAGCCCTTTATTGTAAAAAGACAAGGAATGGTTTGCTTAAAGAAGAGAACTCACTTTGTAAGTTACCAGGGTGTGGAGGGAATAATTTTGGGCTAGTTGGGGGCCACATGCTGAGGTGGGCATGGGGAGAGATGGTATGGAAAGAGTCTGTGACCACCATGATAAAATTGGGGAAAGGGAGGACACCAAATTGTGCAAATAAGATATAGATGACAGAGGCTAATTCCAGTATATCTTCAATAATGCATTACAATTAACACCAAACACCAGGCTACAGATATACACATAAACATATGAGAAGATCAGATGGGGGTCAGTGAACAGGGTTATGTTCTAGACCAAGGATAGATTCAGCTGAGTCAAATCTTGCACATACCCATGATTAAAAAATACCCGCAATTTTTAGAGAAACAATAGAAGACAGCCCTCACAGACAGCCAGACACTGTGGGAGAGAGATCCAATGGATCTACTGACTCAGGACCATAGTATTGGGGGACACCAGACTCAATTGGCAAAACAAAATACATAAAAATCTTGTTCCACAACCTACATTGTTCTGTAGCAACTGGGACCTTAAAAGCATTCAAGCAGCCATCTGAGATGCAGCCACAGTCTCCTATTGTCAGAAGTGAAGAAGGGTGTAAAAAACCAAAGGCATTTGGAAGCAATCAGCCCTAGGACATGATGGATCTCAAGGCCAGAATAACTAGATGGTGCCTGGCTACCAGTGCCAACCACTCGGAAAAGGATCAAAACTCGAGATCCTGGATAGAGTGGGACAAAAAAATGAGTAGCAAAATCCAAAAACAACACAACAATGATCTGAATTACTGGTCGGCTGGATTCTGGTGTGACCCCTATTACTATGGTCCTGGGATACACTTCAGGCCTGGAATAAAACTCATTCCCAGGAGCTGGCTTTCAGCCCAATAGTAAACAAGGCATACACACAGACCACTCAACCCAGGGTGATGTACCTCCATACTCTATGGAGATGCATCCCTTGGAGCAATTGACCATGGGGCACCAGAGGCACAATATTCACACAGAGGAAATGCAGGACACACAGGAATGCATAACTATGAGGGGCATGGGGGAGAGAGAGTGCTGGAAAGGTAAGGAAGGATAGTGGGTTAGGGTTGGGGATGGTAGTTGGGCAATGAAAGAAAATGTACAAGAAATGTTGAATGTAAAACAAACTCTGCTCTGTAAATTTACACCTAAAGCACAGGCTTTTTTTTTTTTTAATAAATAATTACTCTGTAAGTTATTTAACTGCAGCAATAAAAAGACAGAGTGGCAGATGGAAAGAAAATATGATCGGTCAATATGTCTACAAGAGACACACCTTAGACATAAAGACAAAAACAGACCAAAAATTAAAATTGAAAAAATGTATCAAGCAGCTGGCAATCAAAAAATTGCAGGAATGACAATATTAATTCCTGATAAATTAAATCTTAAGACAAAAAACATCATAAGAGACATGGAAGGACATTTTAGAATGATTAAAGGATTAATTGAACAAGAGGACATATCCATAATAACTATCTGTGAACCCAATGAAAGAGCCCCAAAATACATAAATCAAATTTTACAGAATTGAAAAACCAAACAGATAACTCCACAATAATAGTAGGAAATTTAACACATCACTTTCAATAAAGGATTGAACAACTAGAAAGAAACTCGACAGGGCACAGAAGAAATATATAATACAATCAACCAACTTGACCTTACAGACACATATAGAGCCTTTCAACAAATATACATTCATTTCCATCATACATGGAACATTCTCCGGAATAGACAATATTAGACCAAAAAGCAAAACTCAATAAATTTTGAAACATCTAAATACTACAAAGCGTATTCTCAGATCACAATGCTGTACAATTATAAATCAACAATAGTAGATTAAGGGAGAAAAAAAGGAAACTGAATAACATCTTTCCTAAAGCTACCGGGGAAGAGAAGAAATAAAAAATGAAATTAAATTTTCTTTAGTCAAAGGAGAATGAAAACACAAGATAACAAAATCTTTGGGCCACAGCAAAAGCAGTGATTAGAGGACAATTTATAGCAATAAATGCACACATCAAAAAAGAAGAAAGAGCCAAAATCAATAACATAATGCAAAATCTCCAACAATTAGAAAAACGGCACCAAAAAAAAAGCCAGCAATCACCAGAAGAAAAGAAGTAATAAAAATTTTAAGTTGATTCTTTGAAAAGATTAATGAAATCAACTAATCACTGGCAAACTAAACAAAGGAAAAGAAGAATATGCAAATAACATAAATAAGAAATGAATGGGGCAATTTCACAACAGAACTAACAGAAATAATAATAAAGGATGATCACAGAATACTAGATCGCCACACCAATAAATTTGAAAACCTAGAAGAAGTGGACAGATTTCTAAAAACACAGTACTTACATAAACTAACACAGACTGATGTAGACAATTTGAACCAATCTGTATCAAAATAAGAAATTGAACAGTTCTTAAAAAAAAAAAAAAAAGCCTACCACCACCACCAAAAATATCCTAGCCCTTACGGCTTCATTGGAGAATTCTACCAAGTACTCAGAGAAGAGCTGACACCAAACCTACTTAACCTATTCCAAAATACAGAAAATGATAGAATTCACCCAAATACATTTTATGAAACAAACATAACCCTGATACCAAAACCAGGCAAAGACACCACTGAAAAGGAAAATTACAGACCAATATCCCTCATGTACATAGATGCAAAAATCTTCAACAAAATCCTAACCAATAGAATTCAACACTATATAAAAATATAATACATCAAGACTAAGTGGGATTCATACCAGGAATGCAAGGATGATTCAATATTAGAAAAGCAATCAAAGTAATTGATCACATAAAAAATAAAGGAATTGAACCACATGAGCATATAAAGTGAGGCATAAAAGGTATTTTATGGAATACAAAACCAATTCTTGATAAAACCTCTCAGAATAATAGTAATAGAAGGAGAATTCCTCAACATAATAAAGGATATATGCACTAAACTAACATCCAATGGAGAGAGACTGAAGCTTTCCCTTTGTGAACAAAACCAGACAAGGATGCAGTCTATCACCACTTCCATTTTACATTGTAATTGGTAGTCCCCACCAGGGATGAAAAGCATCCAAATTGGTAAAGGAGAAGTAAAAGTATACCTATTTGTAAATGGTGTGATCCTCTACATAGAAAATCTCAGAGACTCAGCAAGAAAATTACTGGAACTAATTGACAAATTTAGCAAAGTGGCAGAATACATGATCAACTTAGAAAAATTAGTTGGGTTCATGTACATTGATGTAGTAACTAAGGTTGTGTGTCAACATGGCTGTGTCATGGTTTTGAGTGGCAAGGCAGGCAGCTAGAGTTTTTTCCCATGATGAGATTGTAAACACCTCCATGGTAGAATTTGCTATAAGACATTAATTAGTAGAAAGGGAGTTGTTTTAAGGTGTAGGACACTTCCAGGATATGTGGAGATATTTTGGGAAAGGTTTCTAGATTTCTGGCACATTTAGATCCTGCATTTGGCCAAGTCTTCATCTCCAGTTCTTGGATTTGCACCAGTGGCCTGCTGTGCTGCCTGCCAATCTTGGAATTGTTCCTGAACTTGAAACAGTGGCCTGATGTGTTGTTTGCTGATCTTGGGATTGTGCCATTTTACCTGCTGAGTTTTGATTCATCAGCCTCAGCAGCCAGCACTTGCATGAGTTAAGAGAAACCTCCAGCTCTAGTCGACCTGTGACAAGGGACAAAGCTGAAGCACAAGGCTGATAGGCCTTCACCCACCCTGTGGAGCCTACACTGTGAATTTGGACTTCTAGCCTCCTAATCTGTAAGATAATACATTCCTGTTTGTTAAACCCATACATTTGTGGTATTTCTATTACAGCAGCACTGTTGTTGTTGTTGTTGTTGTTGTTGTTGTTATGTGCCGTCGAGTTGGACCCGACCCATAGTGACCTCTCCTTGGGTTTCCGAGGCAGTATCACTACAGAAGTAGATTGCCCCATCTTCCTTCCAAGGAGT
>NW_006922303.1:614744-615999 GCF_000298275.1 Orycteropus afer afer | reverse complement strand
GGGTTTGAACTGCCAGCTTTCTGGTTAGCAGTCAAGTGCCTTAGGCACTATGCTACCAGAGCTCCTTGGCATAATATAGTACCCCAAAACATTGTTCTACATACTAATTTAGTGGGTAGCAACTGGGGTCTTAAAAGTTTTTGGGCAGCCATCTAAGATATAATTGGTCTCTTCATGCTGGGAGCAAAGAAGAGTGGAGAAAATGAAAGATGCATGGAAATAATTAATCCAAGGCACTAGTGGACCATGGGAACCTCAGCCTACATGACTCTGAAACCAGAACAATTACATGGTGCCTGGCTACCACTGCCAGCTAGTCTAAAAGGGATCAAAATTGTAGATCCTGGATAGAGTGGGAGAAAAATGTGAAACAAAATTAAAAATCATAAAAAAGACCAGCCTTACTGTTGTGACAGAGACTGGTGAAATATCTGAAATTATGGCCCTTTGTCACTCTTCAGGACTGGAATGAACTTCCAGACAAATAATAGGCCTATGAGGTGAACAGGAACAAGAAGTAGCTGCACTCCTTAGAACAATTAACCATGGAAGAGAGAAGAGCAGTATTTAAGAAGGGAGGAAACTCAGAGGGCAGGGATGCATAGGAAGGAAGCACACTGGAAAAAGTAACCACAGAAGGAAGTGGGAAGAGACTTGTTAAATTGTGGGTATTGCAATCAACGTCAAGAAACAAAATGTGTATCAACTGCTGAAGGGAAAATGAATTTGCTCTGTAAACTTTTACCCAAATCATTAATTTGTACATAGAAAAACGGCAATCCATCTTGTTGAGGCACTTCCCTTTTTCACTTACCCTCCACTTTACCAAGCATGATATCCTTCTCCAGGGAATGGTCCCTTCTGAAAACATGACCAAGGGAAGTGAGACTAAGTGTGGCCATTCTTGCTTCCAAGGAGCATTCCAGCTGCACTTCTTCCAGGACAGATTTGTTAGTTCTTTTAGAAGCCCATTCTACTTTCAGTGTTCTTCGCTTATGACCACAACTCAAAAGCATGGACTCTTCTTCAGTCTTCCTTATTCATTGTCCAGCTTTCACATGCATATGAAGCAATTGAAAATACCATGGCTTGGGTCAGGCATATCCTAGTCTTCAAGGAGATATCTTTGCTCTTCAGCACTTGAAAGAGGTCCTTTGCAGCCAATTTGCCCAGTGCTATACGTCGTCTCCTCGGAAGGAAGGTTGGGCATTCCTACTTCCGTAGTGATACTGCCTCGGAAACCCAAGGAGGGGTT
>NW_006922303.1:613550-614389 GCF_000298275.1 Orycteropus afer afer | reverse complement strand
ATCGTCAGCATATTGCAGGTTGTTAATGTGTCTTCCTCCAATCTTGATGCCACATTCTTCTTCATACAGTCCAGCTTCTTGGAATATTTTCTCAGTGTACAGACTGAATAAATATGGTGAAAGGATACAACCCTGACACACTCCCTTCCTGTTTAAAACCATGCAGTGTCTCCTTGTTCTGCTCAAATAACAGCCTCCTGGACTGTGTACAAAATCATTAATAAGAAATTTTATAAAATAAACATTTGTTATCACTTATCTCTGGAGGCTAGAAGTAAAAATTCAAGATGTTGGCAGGGCCTTGTTTTCAAGGATTTTAGGGGAAGATTCTTTCTGATCTCTTCCAGCTTCTGACAGACTGCCTTTGACTTGTGACAACGTAACTCCAATCTCTGCCTCCATCTTTTCACACCATCTTCCTCTCTCTCTCTGGGTCTCTTCTCCTTTTCTTCTAAAGACACCAGTCATTTAAAAAAAAAAATAGAGCTCAGTCTAACAACCTCTTCTTAATTTCCTAATTACATCTGCAACAACCTTATTCCCAAATAAATTCACATTCACAGATATCAGTTTAGACTTTGGACAATTTTTTAATTGTGATTTGAGTGAAGATTTACAGAACAAATTCATTTCTCCATACAGCAATTCACATACACTTTGTCTCATGACATTGACCACAGTTTACCACAATGCAACAACTCTCTTCCCACTTCCTCCCCATAGTTACCTCTTCCTAATATCCATCCATCCATGCACTCCTGCCCCACTGAGCTGTCTCCCTGTGCATAAGCAGCCCTTCTTTCTCCCATGATTGTTCTCTCCAAGGAGTGTATCTACCT
>NW_006922303.1:603265-612540 GCF_000298275.1 Orycteropus afer afer | reverse complement strand
TGTCATTTTGTGATTGACTTATTTCACTCAGCATAATGTCCTCCAAGTTAATCCACGTTATGTGGTGTTTTGCAGATTCTACATTACTCTTTAGCATTGCATAGTATTCCATTGTGTGTATGTATCATAGTTTGGTTATCTATTCCTCAGTTGGTGGACACCTAGGTTGTTTCCATCGTTTGGCTATTGTAAATAGTGCTGTGATGAACATGGTTTGAACAAAATTTTAAGGGGCATAATTCATCGCATAACAGCAACAGATAAAGAAATCTGCTTTTCAAGCCTGTACTGAATAATTATACCAATATTTAAAAATTAAAAAGTGATTTCTTAGGCTGAACAAAACCAGTGATGTTTACATATAAATATATACACAGTGATATATTTCAAGAAAATGGGTCAGGCAATTGTGGAGACTGGTGAGTCCCAAATCCATGGGTCAGGCAGCAAGCAAGGTGGTGGCTAAAGACTCAAGAACAAGAGGTCAGAGGGTGGCAAGGCAAAATGCTCACATCCGATCACAAATTGGAGGATTACTACATATCTGCCAAACCAATAAAAACCATGGCCTCTCCAAGTTGACACATAACCTTAAATATCACAGTTGTCATTTACTACTATTAATTATATTGAGTATTAAGTAGGAAGCTCTATTTCCTATTTACAATCCACATGGATTCATTTTAGGAATATTGAGAAATTAAAATGTGCCACAGTTTTGAACTGTGTGTTCAAGATTTCATTTGCCATTAGAACAACGTTTTTCCAGGGTAAATAAACATCATATTCTGCTAAATATGAGATAAAACAAAATATGGTAAAATAGAATAAGAATTTAAGTACGTCTCCTCTTTTGAGATATTTGTATTTCCAGGAATTTCACTAATTCATATTATATTTTCCCAGATAAAGGCTTCATACTCAACAGGTTAGTTTGGAAAAATGAGTCTCAACTGTAAATGTTTAATCTAATATATGGGGAACTACAAAGCTCAGCTTAATTTTTGTGAAATAAGTTTGTCTTTGGTAATTCATATCCATCAAGTGAGACATATTTTTATAACAGAATTATAGAATAAAATATGTCTATTATAAACCAATCTATCTTTAAAATTAAAGAAAATAGACACTTTAAGAACCCTAACATCAACTATATGCAGTTCATTTACATGCTGTTAGAAGTTGGAATTTCAGTATTTTTTCATAAAAGAGATACCAAAACCAAACCCAACCCACTGCCTGCCATCTAGTCAGATATGACTCATAGTGACCCCTCCTTGGGTTTCTGAAGTGGTATCCCTATGGAAGTAGATTGCTCAACCTTCCTCCAAGGAGTGGCTGGTGTGTTTGGACCACCAACCTTCTGGTTAGCAGTCAAATGCCTTAAAGGGAATAGTTCTGGAAAATAGAAAAAAAATATATATTCTGCTTAGTTGAAAGGATAGTGATAATGTACAAGGGATAATTTTTAAGCTGAAGCTGTAGTTTTGCCATACACATCCTCTTTTTTTGATGAATAATACATAGCATTCTTACAACTATCATTTATGGAAAAATAATGATTTATGAAAAAGAAAAAAAATAGAAATTAGGTAATATTTAAGTGAACTTCAACACAAGAAAATTTTCAAGATTGGAAATTTAGATTATTTCATTTTTTTCTATGTATCTTCTTATATATTCACTCTTCACTAATTGACATGGTTAATTCCAAAGACCCGACCATTATGAGAAAATTGGCATTATAAAAAATGGAATATGGGCATGTCAAACTGCAAAATGACTACATCATTACGTACCTGTCAAAAGATAACATTGCATAACTGCCAAACAACTGGTAATCATGGCCCTGTCAAGTTGACACATTATCTTAACCATCACAATGAGCATTACTCTTGCCTAGCACCTATCCATTTGTTACTGTTAATGAGCAAAATAGTTGGATAGATTTTGACTATTTTCATAAATGTGAAATGTTAAATAAAGAGACAGTCAATAAGTGAGGAGTAGGTCTGCTAATGATGTATCATAATGGACAAATTTATATGTCTGTATTATATTTTGACCACCACTCATCTGTCAGTTTGCCATACTATGGTGGCTTGTGTGTTGCTGTGAGGCTGGAGTTTATGCTACCAGTATTTAAAATACCAACAGTGTCACCCATTGTGGATAGATTTCAACGGGGCTTCCAGACTAACACAGATGCAGAAGAATGACATGACTATCCACTTCTCAAGGAATTGGCCAGGGAAAACCTTATAAATAACAGTGACATACTGTCTGACATATTACTGGAAAACTTTATGAATAGCCCTGAAACATTGCCTGATATAGTGCTGGAAGATGATGCCCTCGGATCTGGGGAAAAAAAAATAAAAGCAACCTCATTGCTGTCAAGTTGATTGTGACTCATAGTGACTCCTGCTTGGGATTCTGAGGCAGTATCTCTACAGAAGTAGTTTGCCTGATTTTCCTTCCGAGGAGTGGCTGGTGGGTTTGAACCACCAGCCTTCTGGTTAGCAGTCAAATGCCTTAGGTACTACACCACCAGAGCTCCCTCAGGTCAGAAGGCACTCAAAATATGACTGGAGGGAGCTACATTCTCAATGTAGAGTCAATCTAAATTATGTGGATGGAGTAGATCTTTTGAGACCTCCATTGGCCAATGTGGCATGACTTGAAATGGGAAGAAACAGCTATAAACATCCATTAATAATCAGAACATGGAATGTACAAAGTATAAATATAGGAAAATTGGAAGTTGTAAAAACTGAAATTGAACACATAAATATTGATATCCTAGGAATTAGTGAGCTGAAATGGACTGGATTTGGCCATTTTGAATCAGTTGATCATGTGATCTACTATGTCAGGAAAGACAAATTGAAGAAATATTCACAAAAAATGTTTCAAGATCTTTCCGGAAGTACAATGCTGTCAGTGATAGGATAATATACATAAGCCTTCAAGAAAGACCAGTTAATACTACTATTATTTAAACTTATGCCCCAACCACTAAAGCTAAATATGAGGAAAGAGAATATTTTCACCAACTTCCACAGTCTGAAATTGAGCAAACATGCAATCAAGATGTGTTGATTATTACTGGTGACTGGAATTCAAAAGTTGGATAAAAAGAAGAATCACCAGTTTGGAAAATTCAGCCTTGCTGACAGAAATGAAGCCAGATATCACATGATAGAACTTTGGAAGACCAACGACTTATTCATTGCAAATATATATTTTGAACAACATAAAAGGGTGCTGGCTATACAGGTGGATCTTGCCAGATAGAATACACAGAAATCAGAACAACTACATCTGTGGGAAGAGGCGATGGAGAAGCTCAATATTGTTAGCCAAAACAAGAGCTAGAAGCTGACTGTGGAACAGACCATCAATTGCTCATATGCAAGCTCAAGTTGAAACTGAAGGGAACTAATACAGGTCCACAAGAGCCAAAATATGACCTTGATTATATCCCACCTGAATTTAGACACTATCTAAAGAATAGATTTGACACATTGAACACCTATGACCAAAAACCAGATGAATTGTATGATGACATCAAAACCATCATATATGAAGAAAGCAAAAGGTCATTTAAAAGACAGGAAAGGAAGAAAAGACCAAAATGCCCATGAACACAAGAATGGATAACCAAACTATGGTACATACACACACTGGAATACTATGCAACCGTAAAGAGCAATGTAGACTCTGCAAAACCTTGCATAATGTGGATGAACTTGTAGGGCATTATTCTGAGTGAAATAAGTCTGTCACTGAAGGACAAATAATGTACTAGTCCGTTATTGTGAAAAATCAAGGACCAGTTTATATGTGGAAGGAAATTTTCTTTGTTGCTTACCAGGGGTGGGAGGGGAAGGGAGGGAACACTGTTAGGTAGAGACATGTGTAGATTTGGGTGAAGAGAAAGACAATGTACCAAATGTGAGTGATCAACATGGTGGCATTGAGGAAGAAGATGTAGAAAGGTGATGGGAGGATACAGAGAACAAAGATGAATCCTTTTTACACATACAATACTGCATTGTCAGTGAAGGCAAACATTGATTTATGGGTGGATAAATGGGTAGAGAGGCTGAACTATTAGATAGGTCTATGCAGGGAGGTAGGTGCCCATGACCATGTATAGGCTTAGCAGACAATGTTTCCACAAATGTATTGATACATTCTGTAAGAATTCCCAGGTATATAGTAGAGCTGACAAGGGACAAGGATGTACTCATTTCTTGGCTAGAGCCTGCTACCTAGAGAGAGTGAGTTGTTGGACCGGTAGGTTCAGGACCATGGTCACAGGGGACATCAAGCTCAATTGGCATAACATCCTATACAAAAACATTGTTCCACATCTTACTCTGGGAGTAGAAAATGGGATCTTAAAAGCTTGCATCTAGATTCAATGATGGGTCTCTCCTCATCCAGAGCAAAGGAGAATGAAGAAAACCAAAGACACATGGAAAGAATTAGTCCAAGCAACTGGTACACCATGTGCTCCTCAGCCTATGTGACTATGAGACCAGAAGAACTAGATGGTGACTGGCTACCACTGTCAACCACTCGGAGGGGGGATCTATGTAGGAGATCCTGAATAGAGTGGGAAAACAATGTGGAACAAAATGCTAAATCATTAATAAATAAATAAGCAGGGAGGACCAGATTTGCTGGTCTGATAGAGCCTCGTGGAACCACTGAGACTATGGCTCCTAGCTGCCCTTCAAGTCTGGAATCGAACCCACTCTTGTGGCTTCCAGCCATACAAAAGACAGGCATATGCACTGAACATTTACACTAGGTAGATACATTCCTTGGAGAGATCAATCATGGGAGAATAGAGGGTCTGTGTATGCAAAGGGAGACAGCTCAGGGGGCAGAAGTGCATGGGAGGGAAGGACACAGAGAAGAGGTAACTATGGGGAGGAAGTGAGAGGAGAGCTGTTGCATTGTGGGAAATTACAGTCAATATCATGAGACAAAGTGTATGTGAGCTGCTGTATGGAAAGTAAATTTGCTCTGTAATTTTTCATCCAAATCACAATAAAGATTAAAAAAGAAGAAGAAAAAGAAGGAAGAAAAACACAGAGTCACTGTATCAAACAGAATTGTTTGAGGCTCATCTATTTCAGGATGTGGCATATGATCAAGAATCAAAAGCTGCACTGAAGGGTTTGGTAAAAGAAAAAAACAAAGCTGCAGGAATTGATGTAATACTCATTTAGATCCTTCAACAAATGGATGCCACACTGGAGGCACCTACTCATCTATGCCAAGAAATTTTAAAGACAGCTGCCTGGGCAACTGACTTGAAGATATCTAAAATTGTACCTATTCCAAAGAAAAGTGATCCAACAGAATGTGGAAATTATCCAGCAATATCATTAATATCACATGCAAGTAAAATTTTGCCAAAGATAATTAAAAAAGGGTTGCAGCAATATTCACAGGGAACTTCCAGAAATGTAAGCTGGATTCTGAAGAGGATGTGGAATTAGGGAATATCATTACTGATGTGAGATGGATCTTGGTTGAAAACAAGGAATATCAGAAAATGTTTACTTGTGTTTTATTGACTATGGAAAAGTATTCAACTGTGTGGATCATAGAAAGTTATGAATAGTATTGAGAAGAATGGGAACTCCAGAACACTTAATTGTGCCCATGAGGAACCTTTACATAGACAAGGAGGCTGTTATTTGAACAGAACAAGGGGATGATACATGGATTAAAATCAGGAAGGGTGTGTGTCTTGATTGAATACATTTGCCATACTTATTCAAATTGTATGATGAGCAAATAATCCAAGAAGCTGAACTATATAAAGAAGAATGTGGCATCAGGACTGGAGGAAGACCTGTGAAATGCAGACAACATAACTTTGTTGCTGAATATGAAGATGACTTGAAGTACTTACTGATGAAGGTCATATAATACAGTCTTCAGAATGGATGACACTTCAACTTAAGGAAAACAAAAATCCTCACAATTGGATCAATAAGAGCATCATGATAAATGGAGAAAAGATTGAATTTGTCAAAGATTTCATATTACTTGGATCCATAATCAACACCCATAGAAGAAGCAGTCAAGAAATCAGAAGTCGCACTGCACTGGGCAAATCTGATGCAAAAGACCTCTTCAAAGTGCTAAAGAGCCAAGATGTCACTTTGAAGACTAAGTGTGCCTATCCCAAGCCATAGTATTTTCAATCACCTCATATGTATGTGAAAGCTGGACAATGAGTAAGGAAGACAGAAGAAGAGTTGATGCTTTTGAATTGTGGTGTTGGTGAAGAATATTGAAAGTACCATGGAGTACCAGAACAAACAAATCTGTCCTGGATGAAGTGCAGCCAGAATGCTCCTTGGAAGTGAGAACAGCCAGACTTAGTCTCACTCACTTTGGTCATTTTTTCAGAAGAGACCATTCCCTGGAAAAGGATATCATGCTGGCTAAAGTGGTGGGTCAATGAAAAAAGGGAAGACCCTGAATGAGATGGATTAACACATTGGTTGCAATGATGGGCTCAAGTATAGCAAGGATTGTGAGGATAGCACAGGACTGAGCAGTGTTTAGTTTTGTTTTACAGAAGGCTGCTATGAGTCAGAGTTGATTCGATGGTACCTAACAACACAATTTAGGAGGCTAGAAGTCTGAGTTCAGAGTGCCAGCTCTAGGGGCTGGATGAAGGCTTCTTAACCTTGGGTTTCAGCTCTGTCTCTTTTTCCAGGCCTACTGGCACAAGCTAAAGGCTGCTTCTGATTCACACAGTGAATTGCTGAGGCTGACAAACCCAGGATTGACAGATAAAATGGCACGATCCTAGGATCATCAGACAACACAGCAGACCACTAGTTAAATTCCAGGAACTGGAGATGAAGACTTGGCCAAATGCATGGTCCAAAATGAGCAAAAAAGCTAGAGATTTTCTCAAAATTTCTCTATGTATACTGGAAGCATGCCACATCCCAAAGGCAGCTCTCCTTCAACTGAGTAACTGCTCACAGCAGACCTCACCATGGAGGTGATCTGAATCTCCTCATGGGGAATAATTACATTCAGTGGCCAAGCACTCAAAACAGTTGTCCAGACAAGTTGGCATACAACCTTAAGTACCACAATGATGTTAGGGAATTATTTTATATTTTAGGTATTTAATCATTTTGTGGATATGTAAGAGAGTGCCCTTGTTCTATGGAAAGTAACATCCAAATTCTGCTTAAAGAAAATATGCCAATCAAACATGGAAAAAAAAAAATAGAACTCTTGGGAATAAATAGCATGTAATAACATTGCTTTTATGAAAAATTGAAAGGTAGATTTGAATATACATTATTCTCAGTAAATTGAAATCATAGGCATCATGTGGGCAATTTGCTTTGAAATGATTCAGAAAAAAGTAGATATATGGAAAGATAGAATGCTACATTGAGTAAAAAATGGAATAGTGATGGGGAGAGAACAAAGAGAAGAGAGACATATCTAAGGTAATCTGCCAAAAAATATTGAATATAGGTGATGGATATGGTTATTCATTTTACTGTTCTTCAAACTTTCCTGTATTGAAATGTTTTTAGAATAAAAGTTTTATTTTTTAAAATATAACTTATTAGATACAGAAATTCAGGCCAGGATACTGAGAAATCTCTCTCCAGTGACAGGTTTACAAGTAAGGGCTTCTCCTTGCACTGTTTCTGATACCTCACACTTCACTTATGCTACAAATATCAGCATACTCATCTAGCATATGAAACTAAATTTATATGTATTTGGAAATAGAAAGATCCAGAAAGTAGCAAGCGTAATGCAGTTTGTATCATTTTGAGTAGTTTTCTTCATGTTAGAAGGAATTACAAAAACAAAGGAGCAGAAAAGCACAAATAATTTATGCTGGTTAAGAAAACTAAAATATATGTAAGAAAATGTATTCAATGCTTTAGATTTCTTCCTTTTCTCCTCAACTACTTTATAAATTGAGTATTTTCTACAGCTATTCAACACTATGGAGAAACCTAAGTACAACATCATAACTTTCTTTGTTTAACACTAATTGAAGTTTTATCAGTTCTCAGTGTGAGGTTTCATTCTTTTTTAATTTTCCTTAAAAAAAATATATATATATATATATATATATATATTGTGCTTTGGGTGCAAATTTACAGAGCAAAATTTGTTTTACATTCAACAGTTTGTGTACATTTGATTTCACACTCTGATTATCATCCCTGACCATAACAAACATTCTTTCCCTCCCATCCCTGTGACTAATCCTTCCTGTATCCTTCTTAACTATGCACTCCTGTTTGTCCAGCTTTCCCTCTATGTGAATGCTGCCCCTCTGGTGCCCCATGGCTGATTGCTCTAAGGGGTGTATGTCCCTAGAGAAGGTGGGTGTGTAACCCTAGAGTAGGTGTTATGCATGTAGGACTTTCTACTGTTGGTCTGAGAGCCAATCTGTGGTAGTTAGTCCAATTCTAGGCCCAAAGGTATCCTGGGGCCATAGTCTTGGGGGTTCCACAAGACTCCATCTGACCAATTCTGGTCATTTTATGTTTTCGAATTTTGTTCCACGTTTTTCCTCACAGTCTATCCAGAATCTCCAATTTTGATCCCTTTCCAAGAGGTTGGCATTAGTTGCTGGGCACCATCTAGTTCTTCTGGTTTTGGGGTCCATTATATCCTTGGACTAATTGTTTCCAGATGCCTTTGATTCTCTTCACTTTTCTTTACTTCAGATGAGAGGAGATCAATAGCTGCATCTTAGATGGCCACTTGAAAGCTTTTAAGACCCCAGTTGCTACTCACCGAAGTAGGTTGTGGAAGAAGATATTTATGTATTATGTACTATGTTGTGCCAACTGAGCTTGGTGTCCCCTGAGGCTATGGTCCAGAGTCGGCAGGCCTGGTGATTCTCTCTCTCAAGGTGTTTGGTTGTCTCTGAGAGGTTATTCTAAATCTGTCTTCTGTTACTTCTGTAATGTGTGGGGCTAATTTTGTACCACAAGTGCATATGGAAAATTATCTTCAGCTAAATCTATCCTTGGTCTAGGGTGTATTCCTGTTTGCTGACCTCCACCTGACCTTCTCAGTTGTTTATGCATTTATCTGTAGCCTGGTGTTTGGTGATAGTGGTAATGCAGTATTGTGCATGTGATAGTATTTGCCTCTGTTGTCTATATGTTATGTGCAATGTTCACTATCCTTCCTTTCCCCAATGTCATCATACTGGTAATAGACTCTTTCCATACCAT
>NW_006922303.1:602200-603054 GCF_000298275.1 Orycteropus afer afer | reverse complement strand
CCTCTCCTTCCCTCCCATCCCTAGAAACCTACAAAATAATTTTTCTTCCCTAAGCAAACCATTCCTTGACTTTTTACTATAATGGGTTCATACAGTATTTGTCCTTCGGCAATTGGATTATTTCACTCAGCATAATGTCCTTCAAATTCATCCACATTGTGAGATGATTTGTGTATTCTTCATTATTCTTTAATGTAACATAGTATTCCACTGTGTGAATGTACCATAGTTTGGTTATCCATTCATCCGTTGATGGACATTTAGGTTGTTTCCATCTGTTTGCTATACTGAACTGTGTGTGCTGCAATGAACATGGCCATGCATATGTCTGTTCGTGCCCTATCTCTCACCTCTTTAGAATATATTCCTAGTAATGGAATTGCTGGATCAACTAGTATTTCTATTTTCAGTTTTTCAAGGAAATGCCATACCATTTTCCACAATTTTGAATTCCCAGCAGCAGTGTATAAGAGTTCCAATCTCTCTGCAACCTCACCAGTATTTGTTATTTTCTGTCTTTTTGAACATTGCTATTATTGCTGGGGTGAGATAATATCTCATTGTTGTTTTGATTTGCATCTCTCTAATGGCTAATGATCGTGAGCATTTCTTCATGTGTTTGTTGGCCACCAGTATAACTTCTTTAGTGTCTATTCATGTCCTTTGTTCATCTTTGAATTGGATTTTTTGTTTTTTTGGTCTTGAGGCATTGAAATATTCTCTAAATTTTAGAGATAAGTCCCTTGTCAGGTATGTCACAACCAATTTTTTTTTCTTTTTTATCAATCTGTAGGTTCTCTTTTTATCCTTTGGACAAGTCTCTCAACGTGCATAAAAATTTAAGTTTTAAAAGG
>NW_006922303.1:595815-596469 GCF_000298275.1 Orycteropus afer afer | reverse complement strand
AGTATATATGCATAGAAAGTATTCCAGACTTTCTTGCAAGCACCTTACAAGTTGACTTTGTCTTCATCTAAGAAGAGTTATACCACTTTATTCCATATGTATTGGATTTTTATGTGACTATTAATTCAAAGTGGGATATGCTGATTAATTTACTTAAGAAAAACTTAAATTATGTTGAACTTGATTTATATAGACTGTTAACTTTTAAATGTTCCAATATTTAATATTTTTCAGTGGCGTGTTTGAATATTTGAATGCTGTTATTTTTAGGTACCATCAAGTCAACTCTGACTCATACCAAACCTATGTAAAACAGAATGAAATAGAGTTCCAGTAAGATGGTAGAATATGCAGAAAGACTGCACAGACACTCTTCAACAAAGAAAAGGGGAACCAATTAACACAGACACTGAAGATAATCCTAGACCCCTGAGCCTTGAAGAGAAGGATATAGAAATGGACTATTCTCCAACTAACAGAAGAATTTGCATGACAACACCCAAAAAGGAGACATATAGAGCTGTGGTCTGGCAGCAATCCTGATGGCACAGACAGTTTGGATATTGCCGAGTGGTGGTAGGACCTAAGAATTAACCTAAAAATCAGCCCTGTTAGCCAGGGACTGCACAGAGGACTGCTCTGGTGGCTGGGGAA
>NW_006922303.1:593273-594026 GCF_000298275.1 Orycteropus afer afer | reverse complement strand
ATCAAAACAAAATGAAGAAAGCCTAAGGTACATGTGGGATAACATCAAAAGGAACAAACTACGTGTGACTGGAATTCCAGAACAGGAGAGAAAAATAAAACCACTGAGAAAATTGTACAAGATTTGTTGGAGGAGAACTTCCTTGATATAATGAAAGATGAGAATATATCCATTCAGGAAGTGCAAGGAACCCCAAACAGGAAAATCACTGACATATCATCATCAAGCTCATCAAAACCAAAGACAAAGAAAAAATCCTGAAAGAAGCACGGGAAAAACAAAAAGTTACTTACAAAGGACAACCAGTAAGAGTAAGGTCTAATTTATCAGCAGAAATCATGCAAGTGAGAAGGCAATGGGATGATATATATAAAACCCTGAAAACGAAATATTTTCAACCAAGAATTATATACTGGCAAAATTATCCCTCAAATATGATGGTGCAATTGGGAGATTTCCAGATAAGCAGAAACTAAGGGAATTTGTAAAAAACAGACCAACCCTACAAGAGATACTAAAGGGAGTACTTTGAAAAGTGAACCAAAAATAGCAAACAACAGCTGGCCATTAATACACAAGATGACATAACCCAGAAACCACAGCTATGGACATATTCAAAGTAAAATAAGCTTACAAGATTGATAGATAGAATGAACTGTTCTAATCTTGGGGAAATAATTATAAATCATAGGGTAACCTCAAAGAAAAATTATAAACCTTCACATCACAATAAAAAAGAGGACAAGCACAAAT
>NW_006922303.1:591184-592517 GCF_000298275.1 Orycteropus afer afer | reverse complement strand
AAGAAACTCAACAAAGATGCACAAGAGCTAAACAATACAATCCACCAACTTGACCTTGTAGACATATACAGAGCACTTCACCCAACAACAGCACAATATACATTCTTTTCCAGTGCACATGGAACATTTTCCATGATAGACCATATGCTAGGCCATAAAGCAAACCTTCATAAATTTAAAAATATTGAAATATGGCAAAGCATCTTCTCAGATCACAATGTTATTGTGATAGTTGGAGCTGTGTGTCAACTTGGCTGGACCCCAGTTCTGTGCAGTTGTTCCCATGATGGGATCGGATAACTGTGTTCTGAGTGGCCAATCTGCCCAAGGGGAGTTTCCCTAGGGGTGTGACCTGCTTCCAGGATACCCAGGGACATCCTGGGAAGAGAGACATTCTTTGAGGGATTGGAACCCTGGTGTGCTGACTACAAACTTCCATGAGTGAGCAGCCCAACGCTCGGCCTGGAGATCTGGGATTCGTCTTTCTTTGGAGTCAACAACCAGTGTACTGCCTGCCAGCTTGGAATTTCTTGGCCCCCTGTGCTTGCGGAAGCTAAGGCTGCCGCCAGCCCGAAGTTTCCTTCAGGGACTTTGAACTTGCCGGCTTTTATACGCTTGTGAGCCATTTTCCTAAGATAAATTTCTCTCTCTCTCTCTCTGTATATACGCTTTGCTGGTTCTTGTGTTTCTCTAGAGAACCCAATCTAACACATTTATCAAATTGGAAATCAACAATAGGAAGATCAACAGAAAAAGAGTAAACATGGAAACTGAACAACACTCTCCTTAGGAAAGCCTGGGTAAGAGAAAAAATAAAAATTGAAATTCAAAAATTCCTTGAATCAAATGCGAATGAAAACACAACATACCAAAATCTTTTGGACACAGCAAAAACAGTGATCAAAGGCCAATTTATAGCAATAAATGCACACATCAAAAAAGAAGAGCCAAAAACACTTTAAACCAACATCTCTAACAATTAGAAAAAAAAAAAGAAAAACAAGAAAAGCCCACAGTCACCAGAAGAAAGGTTTCAAGCAGAAATCAATGAAACAGAAAATAGAAGGGCAACCATTGTTTTTCTAATGTTGAACCATCCTTGCATACCTGATATGAAACCCACTTGGTTATGATGAATGATTTTCTTGATATGTTGTTGGAGTCTATTGGCTAGAATTTTGCTTAAGATTTTTCCATCTATACTCATGAGGGATAGTGGTCTGTAGTTTTCCTTTTGACTGATGTCTTTGCCTGGTTTTGGTATCAAGGTTATGCTTGCTTCATAAAATGAGTTAGGGAGGATTCCATCCTTTTCTATGTTTTGGAATAGTTT
>NW_006922303.1:582047-590928 GCF_000298275.1 Orycteropus afer afer | reverse complement strand
CTCTTTTCCTTGGTTACATTTGCCAGTGGTTTGTCAATTTTATTGATCTTTTCAAAAAACCAACTTCTAGTCTTTGGTGACTTTGATGATGATATGTTTTGGTGATCTTCATTTGGGTTCTATTCTGTTTGGGGTTCCTTGGACTTTCTGAATAGATACATTTTCATCTTTCATAATATCAAGGAAATTCTCTTCCAACAAATCTTGGACAATTTTCTCAGTGATTTTCTTTTTCTCTTCCTGTTCTAGAATTCCAATTACACGTAGGTTATTCCTTTTGATGGTATCCCACATTAACCTTAGGCTTTCTTCATTTTGTTTTGATCTTTTTTTTCTGATTGATCCCTTTCCAAGAAGCATTGAGGTATTTGTCTTCAATCTCATTACTTCTGTCTTCCATTGAATCAATTCTATTCCTTTTCCCTTTCAATGTGTTATATATTTCTTAAAATTTAGTATTAATATTCTGGATTCTATTCGAAGATTTTGTATCATTTCTAATTTTTCATTTATTTGTCATTTTGTTCTTGTATTTTCTTCTGAAATTGTTCTAGGGCTTAGTCTGGGTTTTCCTTAATTTTGTCAGTATTTTCTTTGATATGTCTCTCAATCCTTTGAAGATACCTGATTATAATCCTTCTGAATTCCTTATCAGGTAGTTCCAATGCTGCTTTTTCCTCAGGGATGTGTTCTGGGTGTGTATCCAGCTCCCTTGTTTCTACCACTTTATCCTGCTTCTTTGTGTGGACTGTGATGGTCTGTTGTCTCCGAGGCATCGTGGCATTGTTGTTTTTAGATCTCTGTTAACTGTTTGTGAAGTGCAGTTAAGGGTGAGTCAGGGTCTTCTCGGTGGTCATTTATCATTGGCCCATTGGTGGAGAAGGAAGTGGTGGGTCTCACTCAGTAAATGAAGCTGCAGGATGTGTGGGTGTGCCTGCATTGTATGGGCACAGTTGCTGCTTCCCACTCAGACAGAAACAATGATCAAAAAGCCATCAAAAAAGTAAAAGGAAGCAGACAAAAAACATAGCACATAAACACACAGGAACAATCACCAAAAAAAGAAAAGGAAAAGGAAAAAAAAAAAAGGTCTGCAATATCTGGGGAGGGTGTAATAAGAGAAAATAAGTAGAGTAAGAGAACAATGAAGAAAAAAATTATAAAAATGCAAAAAGAGAAACAAGAAACGGGGTTAACCACAAGAAAAAAAAATGAGAATCAGGAACAGGAAAGAGAGAAAAAGCTGAAAACTAGAACCTGGGAAGGGAAGAATAAAAAATAAAACTAAAAAGAATCAGAAAGAAAAAGAATAATAGTAATAGTAATAATTTAAAATAGACAAAAATAAACAAACTAAAAAAAATAAAAGAAATATCTGGTCAGGGTGAGGCAGGACATCCAGCCTTCATCAGAGCACACAGACTGGGATGGAATTCATGTAAGCCCAGAAGGAGGGTGGGAGTGAGGGATGGCCACAACCCCGTTCACCAAGAGGATGTGGAATATAAGAGTAACAAGGGATATATCACACCTTTCCAGTCATTGGTGTCTGGAATGCCCCTGCAGTTCCCACCAAGTGGAGCCTATTCATAGGTCCCTGGAATCTGAGAGAACGCTGTCACTTTAAATATCCAAAATGGTCAAGCCACTTGTTAATTTTCAAAATAGCTGTGCCTTCCAGACAGGCAAATGTCCACATCTCACCCCGACTCCCTTGTTACTGCTTTCCTTTTTATTCACCGGCCACCAGTGCAGTCCTCCAAGCAGCCCCCGGCTAGCACTGCTGATTTTTAGGTTAATTCTTAAGTCCTTACATCACTTGGCAATATCCAAGCTGTCCATGCTGTCAGGATTGCTGACAGACCACAGCTCCGTATGTCCCCTTTTTTGATGTTTTCATGCAGGTTCTTCTACTAGTTGGAGTTTAGTGCACTTTTGTATCCTTCCTTTCAAAGCTCAGGGCTACAGGATTATCTTCTGTATCTTTAATAATTGATTCCCCTCTTCTTTGTTGAAGAGGGTCTGTGTAGTTTGTCTGCCTATTCCACCATCTTACCAGAACTTCTCAAGAGTGTAGTCTTTGATCTTCATCAGTACATGCTTCAAGTGATCTTCACTTTTAGCAAGTAACTGGGTCTTCTACATATAGAAGTTATTAATGAGTCTTCCTCCAAACCTGATGCTATGTTTTCTATATATAATCCTACTTCTTAGACTATTTGCTCAGCATACAGATAGAACAAGTATGGTGAAATGGTACAACACTGACACATACCCCTCCTGGTTTTAAACCATGCACTATGCCTTTGTTCTATTGTAACAACAGCATCTTGTTCTATGCAAATGTTCCTCATGAGCACAGTTAAGTGTTCTAGAATTCTCTTTCTTCACAATGTTATCCATAATTTGTTATTATCTACATATTCAAATGTCTCTTCATAGTCAATTAAACATAGGTAAACTTCTTTCTGGTATTCTTTGGTTTCAGCCAAGATCCATCTGACATCAGCAATAATAGCTCTTGTTCCATATCCTCTTCTGAATCCAGCCCTGTCAATATACTGCTACAACCATTTCTGAATAATCTTCAGCAAAATTTTACTTGTGTGTGATATTAATTATATTGTTTGATAATTTCCACATTCAGTTGGGATCACCTTTCTTTGGAATGGGAACAAATATGGATCTCTTCCAGTTGGTTGATCAGGTAACTGTCTTCCAAATTTCTTGGCATAAAGGAGTAAGTGCCTTCAGCACTGCATCTTTTTGTTGAAATGTCTCAATGGATATTCCATCGATTCCTGGAATCTTGTTTATCACCAATTCCTTCAGTGAAGATTGAATTTCTTCCATCAGTACCATTGGCTCTTGATCATATGCTACCTCTTGAAATGCTTGAACATCAGCCAATTATTTTTTTGTACAGTAACTCTGTACATTCCTTCCATCCTCTTTTGATACTTCCTCCATCATTCAATATTTTGCCTATAGAATTCTTCAATATTGTATTCAAGGCTTGAATTCTTTCTTCAGCTGTTTCACCATGACAATTTCCAAGGGTATCTTCCCCTTTGGTTTTCTAACTCCAGGTCATTGCTCATTTCATTATAATAATTTACTTTGGTTTCTCAAGCCACCCTTTGAAATCTTCTGTTCAACTATTTTATTTCATCATTTCTTCCATTAGCTTTAGTTACTCTATGTTCAAGAGCAATTTTCAAAGTCTCTTTGACATCAGTCTTGATCTTTTCTTCTTTTCTGTCCTTTTAATGACCATTTTTCTTTCTTCATGTATGATGTTCTTGATGTCATCCCACAACTTTTGTGATTTCAGCTATTGGTGTTCATTGTGTCATATATATTCTTCAGATGCTATCTAAATTCAGGTAGGGTATACTCAAGGACATATTTAGACTCTCATGGATTGTTTTAATTTTCGGCTTCAACAGAAATATGCATAGGAACATACAAAGGTCTGTTTCACAGTGGTTCCTTTGCCTTGTTCTGACGTGATATTGCACTTCTCCATTACCTCTTTCTATAATGTAGTAAATTTGATACACACAGAATTAAAAATTTATTGAAGATAAGTAAAAAATGGTTGCAGCAGTATACTGACAGGGAACTGCCAGAAATTCAAGCTGGATTCATAAGAGGATGTGGAATGAGAGAAAACATTGATGATATCAGATGGATCTTGGATGAAATTAAAGAATACCATAAAGATGTTTATCTGTGTTTTACTGACTATATCAAGGCATTCAACTGTGTGGACCATAAGAAATGATGGATAGCATTACAAAGAATGGGAATTCCAGAACACTTAATTGTGCCTATGCCAAACCTGTACACAGACCAAGAGGCTGTCATTTGAAAAAAGGGATACTGAATGGTTTAAAATCAGAACGCATGAGTGTCAATGTTGTATCTTTCCACCATACTTATTCAGTCTGTATGCTGAGCAAATAATCTGAGAAGCTGGACTGTATGTAAAAGAACTGGTATCAGGGATGGAGGAAGACTCATTAACAATCTGAGGTATGCAGATGATATATCCTTGTTTTCTGAAAGTGTGACTTGAAGCACTTATTGATAAAGATAAAAGACTAAAGTCTTCAGTATATATTACACCTCAATATAAAGAAAATGAAAATGCTTACAACTGGACCAGTAATCAACATGACAATAAATGGAGAAAAGCTTGAAATTTTCAGAGATTTCAATTTACTTACATCCACAATCAATGTTCATGGAAATGTTTCTATTGTTGTTAGGTGCTGTTGAGCTGGCTCCAATTCATTATGACCTTATGTACAACAGAACTAAACACTGCCCTATCCTGCAACATCTTGACAATCTTTGCTATACTTGAGCCAATTGTTGCAGCCACGATGTCAATCCATCTTTTTGAGAGTCTTCGCCTTTTTTTTCTCACCCTCCAATTTTCTAAGCATGATATCGTTCTCCAGGGAATTGTCCCTTCTTACAGCATGACCAAAGTAATTGAGACAAAGTCTGGCCATTCTTGCTTACAAAGAGCATTCTGGCTCCACTTCATCCAGGAGAGATTTGTTTGTTCTTCTAGCAGTCATTTGTATTTTCAGCATTTTTCACCAACACCACAATTCAAAGGAATCAACTCTTTTTCACTCTTCTTTATTCATTGTCCAGCTGTCACATACATATGAGGTGATTGAAAATACCATGGCTTGGGTTAGGCACAGCCTAGTCTTCAAAATGACATCTTTGCTTCTTAAAACTTTAAGGAGGTCTTTTGCAGCAGGTTTGCCTGGTGGATTATGACTTCTAATTTCTTGATGGCTGTTTCCATGGGTATTGATTGTAGAACCAAGCAAATTGATATCCGTGACAACTTCAATCTTTTCTCCATTTATCATGATGTTGTTTAATATGGATGATACCTCAACATGAAGAAAACAAAATTCCTCACAACTGGAACAATAAAGACTGTAGTCTTTAATTCCATCTGTAAGTGCTTCAAGTCATCTTCACTTTCAGCAAGTAGGGTTTGTGTATTCTACATATCACAGGTTGTTAATGACTCTCGCTGCAATCCTGATGCCATGTTCTTCATATATCAAAGCTTCTCAGCCTATTCAGAATACAGATTGAAAAAGTATGGTGAATGGATACAACCATAACGCACACCCTTCTTGACTTTAAAACAACCGGCATCACTTTGTTCTGTTTGAATGACAGACTTTTGGTCTTTGTGTGGATTCCTCATGAGCAGAATTAAGTATTCTGGAATTCCCATTCATCACAATGTTATCCATAACTTGTTATGATCCACATAGTCAAATGCCTTTGCATAGTCAATAAAACACATGTAAACATCTTTCTGGTTTCCTTTGCCAAAGTCCATCTGACATCAGCAATTATATCCCTCATTACACATCCTCTTCTGAATCCTGTTTGAATTCCCAGAAGTGCTCTGTCTATATACTGCTGTAAACATTTTTGAAATATCTTCAGCAAAATTTTACTTGCATGTGATATTAATGATATTGATTGATAATTTTCACATTGTGTTTTATCATCTTTTCCTGCAATGGGCACAAATGTCGAACTGTTCTGGCCAATTGGCTGAGTAGCTAGCCTCCAAATTTCTTGGTGTAAATTGAGCACCTCCACCTCTGCATCTGTTTGTTGAAACATCTCAATAAGTATTCCCTCAATTCCTGTAGTCTTGTTTCTTACCTGTTCCTCCAGAGCAGCTTGAACTTCTTCCTTCAATAACATTGGATCTTGATCACATGCTGGGTTCTCAATTAATTGAACATTGACCAATTATTTTTGGTATAGTGACTCTGTGTATTCCTTCCATCTTCTTTTGATGCTTCTTGCATCTTTCAATATTTTGCCCATAGAATCTTTCAATATTGCAATTCCAGGCTTATTTTTTTTTTCTTCAATTCCTTCAGCTTGAGAAATGCTTAGTTTGTTCTTCCCTTTGGGTTTTCTAACACCAAATCTTTGAACATTTAATTGTAATACTTCACTTTGTTTTCTCAAGTTTCCTTTTGAAATATTTTATTCATCTCTTTTATTTCATCCTTTCTTCCATTCATTTTAGCTATTCTCCATTCATGTTATCAGACTATTCATAAGGTTTTCACCAGCCATTTTTTTTTTCAGAAGTGGATGGACCCATCCTTCCCAATCTGTCTTAGTCTGGAAGAGCTGCTAAAAATGTCCACCATGGGTGACCCTGCTGATACTTGAAATACTGATGGCATAGCCTCCAGTTTCATGGCCATTTGTCAAGCTGATAGACAAAAGGTGGCCCATGGAAGTAGCAGTCAAGAAATCAGACATTGTATCACACTGGCCAAATCTGCTGTAAAAGACATATTTAAAGTGTTAAGCAATGATGTCACTTGAAAGAGTAAAGTGCACCCAACCAAAGCCATGCTATTTTAAATTACCTCCTATTCATTTGAAAGCTGGACAATGAATAAAGGTCAAAGAAGAGTTGATGCCTTTGAATTGCAGTGTTTGGGAACAGTACTGAAAGTACTGCCAGTACTTCTGGATTGACATAAGAATGAACAAATCTGTCCTGGAAGAAGTACAGCTGGAATTCTCCTTAGAAGTGAGAAAGGCCAGACTTCATCTCATGCACTATGGTCATGTTGTCAGAAGGGACCATTGCCTGGAGGATGTCATGCTTGGTAAAGTAGAGGGTCATCAAAAATGGGGAAGACCCTCAACAAGATGGATTGACATAGTGGCTGCAATGATGAGTTCAAGCACAGCAAGGATTGTGAGGCTAGCACAGGACCAGGCAGTGTTTCATTCTGTTGCACATAAGGTCACTATGAGTTAGAGCCCACTCGATGGCACCTAACAACAACAACAGTCAATACGATTCCTGTCAATCTTTGGGGAGGTCCACTTGTATAGCCACTGTATTAAAAAGGTATTTGAAATAAATACATCATTGGTCTTGCAAAATTGTATCATGCAATCTGCGGCACCACTTCTATCACATAGGTCTTATTTTCTAACTACTGAAGTTTCTTTGCAATTATCAATATATTTTGATTGTATGTCTGGTCAATTTCAGACTGCAGAAGTGGGTAAAAATCTTCAATGTTTTATCCTTTGGCTTTTGTGGTTTGTGCATAAATTTGACTAATATTTGTATTAATTAATCTTCCTTTTAGGGGTATGGATATTATTCAATCAATGACAGCATTGTATGTCAGGATGGATCTTGAAAATGTTCTCTCTGATGATGAATGTGACACCAAGTTTTCATTTCTAGCCATTTAACTGTCTGATTCAAAATGTCCAATACCAGTCTTTTTCAGCTCACTAATACTTAGGATATCAAACGTTAGGCTTTCCATTTCATTTTTTATAACTTCTAATTTTTCTATATTGATACTTCATACATTCCATGCTCCAATTATTAATGAGTGTTTATGTCTATTTTATCTCATTTTAAGTCATGCCCATCAGCAAATAAAGGTTTAGAAAGCTTTATTCCATTCACATCATTAAAATAGACTGTACTCTGAGAAGGCAGCTCTTCCCTAGTGATATTTTGAGTACCTTCCAACCTGAAGGGATCATCTTCTGGCATTATATCAGATATATCAGATATATCACTGTTCTTCATAAAATTTTACCGTTATATATCTGGCAGTGTTTCACTGCTATTCATAAGGTTTTCAGTGACTAATTTTTCAGAAGTGCATGACCCTGTCCTTCTTCCCTTCTATTCATGCAATAGAAGAAATTTATTCAACATCCATTAGATTAGAAAGCTGCGTGTCTTCATTTCAAACTTTGAACATTACTGTTTGGGCCTATGGGTGAATTGGGTGGAGTAAGAGGCATTTAACAAATCTGTTATATCAACTCAAATGAAGAATCTGCCCAAAACCACATTTTATTAAGCTTTATTTAAATTAATTTTTTAATTCAATATTAAGTCTTAATAGACATTGAATATCATCTGGTATTTTTCTTCCAGTCAATCCAATACTGAATACTTGCTCCTTTTCATCTGTTTGAATGAGAAAGTATCTCATTAGTCAAAGGGGAAGAGTGAATTGATCATTTTTAGGCTGTTTGTGGAAGACTGTTTTCTAGAAGATATTAGCAGTTTGATATATCCCATTTATTTCAAACTGGAGACAGCCTGGAGTATTGCTTGAGTATATAAGTTTCAACTATAAGTACACAAGGACAATGAGATTAATTGCTGTTGAATGATGTCCTAAGGTAAATTTTCAATCTGTAAAAATTGCTTTATAAAACGTTTTAAATAGTTAAAGTGTATATGTCCTTTGTTGTTGTTGTTGTTGTTATGTGCCGTCAAGTCGGCCCTGACTCATAGTCCTTTAATACAGTATAATTTACAATAGTATATCCAAGAAGACATTGTCTTATTTTGACAGGAAATAATCACAAAATAGATTATTTATTAGTTATCTTGGGATTTTATGCTAAATAAAACAACATCGTGCTTTTGTTGAAAATATGAGTGTTAATGAAAATTTTAAGGGAAAATACTACTTTCTATCCCCTTTTTGCGCTTTGCCTTAGCTTAACCCCTCATCCTTGCACTTTAGGTTAGCAGTACTCTCTCATGATATAGTTCAAAATGATTTTAGTTTTATTTCTCTAACACTCCTCGTGTATAGGATAAAAGTCTTTAAGCACTGAGTGATTTCTATAAACTCCTTTCTGGTACATCTTCCTTGTGTGGAGGACTAATGGAGTACACTCAATCTTCTGTTTTCACCTCTTTCTGATCAGCAGTCACATGATACTTATTCTGTTGATGTGCATACCACATATAAGGTACAAAAGATCTACGCCTGTACTGTTCATTAAGAACTTTATC
>NW_006922303.1:574641-578307 GCF_000298275.1 Orycteropus afer afer | reverse complement strand
GCAAAGGAAACATGCAGTTGTACTCACTACCATTAAGTCAATTCTAACCCATAGTGATCCTTTAGGGCAGAGTAAAACTGTCCAATAAGGTTTCCAAGGCTATGAATCTTTACATAAGCAAACTGCCTCATCTTCCTCCCATGGAGTGGCTGGTGAGTTTGAACCACTGACATTTTGGTTAGCAGCTAAATAAATCAAACAATAGTTTAGCATATCTAATAAAGAATATCTGCTTTAAGCATTGTGCTATTTTAAGATCTTTCTATGTGAGATCAAATTGACAACAATAAGGAAGATTAAATAGGAAACTTATGGGGCAGTGAATTAATGTTAATATTGGAGGAACAAATCAGAAAAGGAGAGTGAAAACCATTGCACAACTTGTAGAATGTAATCCATGTCACTGAATTAAACATGTAGAAATTGTTGAATTGCTGTATATTCTGCTATATATGTCCTCAAAAACAACAATAAAAATAATATAAATTACTTTTAAGATGTATGAAAGTAATTTACATGAAAATGGTGAAATAGGGAATACAAAATGTGCAGGGATGTAGGAAACACTTTTATCTCTTCATAAAAGTAAAAAGAAAACTGGCAGCAGTTGTCAGAGTCAACATTTTAAGAATTATAGAAATTTACCAAAATTTGCAGTAATCTAGGAAGTGTTCACTCAAGAAAAATGATTGAATCTTGGTAAAAACACAGAATATTGTGAGTTTTAACTTATGTAGGTTTGATTCTCTATTCTTTATAACTAGATTAGCCTTAACAATTAAAATCCTAAATTTTCAGAGAAAAACATGTGCTCACAAGCAACCAGAGAGAGCAGAATGAGGCTTGAGCTTGTTTGAAGCCAATTCCAAGAGAATTATGATTATTTGATCAGTGTGATGGTATCCAGCAAAACACTATTTACAAGGTTTTCTATATTTGACCTTACTCAGACCTGGCCTGTGCAAAAATAATCTATTCCTAGGACATTTTATTTAAGACAGTTATACACAATTGTTTAAATTTGCAGCTGCCTGAGGTGGTGATTAATAGTTCTGGTAAACAATAGACTAATTAAATATCTTAAAAGGAAATTTTAGGAAACCATATTTCTGCATGGTTTAAAATCAAGAAGGGAGTATGTCAGGGTTGTATCCTTTCACCATATATATTCAATCTATATGCTAAGGAAATAATCCAAGAAGCTGGACAATATGAAGAAAATTGTGGCATCAGGATCGGAGGAAGAATCATTAACAACTTGCAATATGTTTGCCACACAACTTTGCTTGCTGGAAGTGAGGATGACTTGAAGCACTTACTGATGAAGATTGAAGAATACAGTCAGCAGTATGAACTGCATCTCAATATAAAGAAAACAAAAATCCTCACACAACTGGACCTATAATAAGCATCACGATAAATAGAGAAAAGATTGAAGTTGTGAAAGACTTCACATTGCTTGATGCTACAATCGATTCCAATGGAAGCAGAAGTCAGGACATCAGACGACGAATAGCACTGGGCAAGTTGGCTGCAAAGGACCTCTTTCAAGTGCTGAGGAGCAAAGATGTCTCCTTAAGGACTAAAGTGTGCCTAACACAAACTATGATATTTTCAATTGCCTCATATGAATGTGAGAGCTGGACAATGAATAAGGAAGACCAAAGAAGAGTTAATGCTTTTGAGTTGTAGTTCTGGAGAAGAATGCTGAAGTACCATGGACTGCTAAAAGAACAAACAAATCTGTCCTGAAGGAAGTGCACCTGGAATGCTCCTTGGAGGTGATAATGGCCAAACTTTGTCTCACATACTTTGGTTGTGTTGTCAGAAGGGATCATTCACTGGAGTAGGATGTCATGCTTGGTAAGTTGGAGGGTCTATGAAACAGGGGAAGGCCCTCAATGAGATGGATTGACACAGTGGCAGCAGTGATGGGCTTAAGTATAGCAAGGATCATGGAGCTGGTGCAGAACTGGGTGGTGTTTTGTTCTGCGCTGCATAGGGTCACTATGAATCATAGATGACTTGACAGCACCTAACAACAACATGTCTAAAATAGGCTTAAAAACCTCTAACATACTTCTAGAAATTTAAAAAGTAACCCAAATTTATAGGGCTGTGTTCCAGTGTTTCTGTAATTAACATAAAGATTTAAGTACTCAATGACTAACTAAAAGGTTGATGGTTCAAACCACTCCAGAGATGCTTTGGAATAAAGACCTGGGAACTTCCTTCTGAAATGTCAAAGACTTGAAAATCCTATAGAGTGCAGTTCTGTTCTACACACATGGGGTCATCATGGGTTAGAATTATCTTGAAAGCAACCTTTATTATTATTATTATTTAATGTGACACTTGGCCATAGGTATGTTTATGATAAAAAAAAAAAAAGAGAGAGAACCTGAGGTTCTGTGCAAGAGGAAATGAAAATGATGGCAGATTAGTTGGCTGCCTGGCTAAGTGTTGAAGGTGTGTTTCCAATATTCACACAGATCCCTTTTTCAAGACCACTAGACTTATAGGTTCCAGGTGTTTAAAGAAATATCTGTCCAATCATTAACATCATTAAGCTAGAAAAAACAAAGTAAAAGAGCAGAGCAGAAGATTTCAAAGAGCAACTCAAGAAGATAAAGGCAATTGTTATAATGAAATGGGCAAAGACATGGAGTAAGAAAGCTAAAAGGAAAGAACATGGTCAGCATTCCTCAAGCTGAAAGAAATGAAGAAAAAATTCCAGCCTCAAGTTGCAGTATTGAAAGATTCTATGGGCAAAATATTGAATGATGCAGGAAATGTCAAAAGAAGATGGAAGGAATACACAGAATCACTATACCAAAAAAAAAAAAAAAAGGTCGAAGTCCATCCATTTCAGGAGGTGGGATATGATGAAGAACCACTGGTATTGAAGGAAGAAGTCAAAGCTACACTGAAGGAATTGGCAAAGAACAAGGATCCAGGAATTGACAGAATACTCATTAAGATATATCAACAAATGGATGCTGTGATGGAGGCACTCAGTCAGCTATGCCCAGAGATTTGGAAGACAGCTACCTGGCCAACTGACTGGAAGGGATCCATATTTGCACTCATTCCAAAGAAATCACACAAAATGTGGAAATTATCTATCTATCTACTTATCTATGTATCACTAATTTCACACTAAATAAAATCTTCCTGCATTTAATTAAAAAGAAAAGTTGCAGTAAGATATTGACAGGGGACTTCGAGAACTGCAACCTGGATTCAGAAGAAGACATGGAATGAGGGATATCACTGCTGTTGTCAGATGGATTTTGGCTGAAAGCAAACAATACCAGAAAGATGTTTAATTGTGTTTTGTTGACTATGCAAAAGCATTCGATTGTGTGGATCATAAAAAATTATGGATAACATTGAGGAGAATGGGAATTTCAGAACACTTAATTGTGTTCATAAGGAACCTGCACATAGACCAGGAGGCTGCTGTTAGAGCAGAACAAGAGGATACTGCATGATTTAAAATCAGGAAGAGAGTGTGTCAGGGTTGTATCCTTTCACCTTACTTATTCAAACTGTATGCTGAGCAAATAATCTGAGAAACTGGATTATGAAGAAGAACACAGCATCAGGATTGGTTGTTGTTGTTGTTGTTGTTATGTGCCATCGAGTTGGACCCGACTCATAGCG
>NW_006922303.1:567736-574536 GCF_000298275.1 Orycteropus afer afer | reverse complement strand
AAGCAGATGACAAAACTTTGCTTGCTGAAAGTGAAGATGACTTGAAGCATTTACTGATGAAGATTAAAAACTACAGTGTGCAGTATGAATTACATCTCAACATAAAGAAAACAAAAATCCTTATAACTGGACCAATAATCAGCATCACAATAAATGTAGAAAAGATTGAAGCTGTCAAAGATTTCATATTATTTGTTTACATAATCAAAACCAATGGAAGCAGCAGTCAAGAAATCAGATGATACATTTTACTGGGCAAATAGCTGCCAAAGTCCTCTTTAAAGTGGTGAAGAGCAAAGGTGTTTTCAATTGCCTCATATGAATATGAAAGCTGGACAATGAATAAAAAAGACCAAAGAAGAATTGATGCTTTTGAATTGTGGTGTTGGTGAAGAACACTGAAAGTACCATGGAATGCCAGAAGAACTAACAAATCTGTCCTGGAAGGAGTGCAGTTTAATGCTCTTTGGAAACGGGAATGGCCAGAGTTCATCTCATCTACTTTGGTCATGTCACAAGGGTCAAATCCCTGAAGAAGGATATCATGCTTGGTAAGGTGGAGGATCAGCAAAAAAGGGGAAGGCCCTCAACAAGATGGATTAACACAGTGGCTTCAAAGATTGTAAGACAGGCACAGGATTGGGCAGTGTTCCATTTTGTTGTAAATAGGGTTGTTATGAGTTGGAGTCAAGGACACCTAACAACAAGAACAGAAATTTTTGAAGTTACATAGTACAAAAAATACATACTTTATAGAATAAGTTTAGAAAAATCACTAAATAAGCAAACAGCTAAGATAATGGAATAAAAAATATCCTTTGAAGTCTTCTTAAAACCAAACAACAATTCAGCTTAGCAAGTAAAATGTGTCTGCCTTGAGCATCAAACTCTTTTAAGTTTTTAAGTTTTACTAGCTACAAATTGAGAACACAACAACAGAAATTGGAAAGTTTTATATAGGAACCTTAGGGTAAAGTGAGTTTATGTTAATGGAGGAGGAACTACTCAGAAAAAGAGAATGAGAATGGTTGCACAATCCAAAGAATGTAATCTATGTCACTGAATTGTGTATTTGGAAATGGTAAGAGTAACATAAAGTAGCCCCATCAAATAAACAACACAGCAACAGAAAAAAATAAAGACCTTATTGAGAAAGGAAGGAAATTTAATTCCAGTGTTGTCACATTATATTACTTAAAATATCAAGTTTTCAACAAAAAATTTACAGGATATAAAATAGGAAAATATGGCCTATATGAGAGATGAGAGTAGGAAAGCACTTAATAGAAAATCTTGTAGTGGTAACTCAGACATTGGATTTACTAGACAAGGATCATCAATCAACTATTAAATATGTTCTGGCAACTCTCAGAAAAATAGGCATAGAAGAGAAATTCCTCAACATAATAAAGGGCATATACGCAAAGCCAACAGCCAACATTATTGTTAACAGAGAAAGATTCAAAGCATTCCCCGTGTGAATGAGAACCAGACAAGGATACCCTCAATCATCACTTCTATTTTTCATTGTATTGGAAGTCCTAGTCAGGGCAATAAGGCAAAAAAGAGAAATAAAAGGCATCCAAATTGGCAAAGAGGAAGTAAAGTTATCTCTATTTGCAGATAACATGATCCTATACATAGAAAACCTAAGAAACACAGCAGAAAAAAAATAAAAGTCACTGGAACTAATAGAGAGGTTCAGTAAAGAGGCAGGATACAAGGTCAACATACAAAAATCAGTTGGATTCCTCTACACCAACAAAGAGGCCTCTGAAAAAGGAAATAAGGAAAACAATACCATTTACAATAGCTACCAAAAAGATAAAATATATAGGAATAAATCTTAACAGAGACACAAAAGACCTATACAAAGAAAACTATAAAACACTATTACAAGAAACTACAAGGGATCTACATAAATGGAAGAACCTGCCTTCTTCATGGATAGGAAGACTGAATATTGTGAAAATGTCAATACTACCCAAAGCAATCTGCACATTTAATGCAATCCTGATCTAGACACCATCAACATTTTTTAAGGATATGGAAAAAACAATTGCTAACCTCATATAGAAAATAAAGAGACCTCCGATAAGCAAAGCACTACTGAAGAAGATTTTTTTTTTTTTAAAAAAAGTGTGAGGTCTCACACTCCTGGATCTTAAACTTACTCTACAGCCACAGTAGTCAAAGTAGTGTGGTATTGGTATGATGATAGACAGATAGACCAATGGAACAGAATCGAAAACCCAGAAATAGACCCATCCATCTATGGACAGCTGATCTTTGACAAAGGATCAAAACCCATTAAATCATTAAATGGAGGTGAGATAGCATCTTTAACAAATGGTGCTGGCAAAATTGAATATCCACCCGCAGAAAAATAAAACAAGACACATACTTCACCCCACACACAAAAACAAACTCAAGTTGGGTCAAGGACTTAAATGTACAACCCAAAACTATAAAATTCCTCAAAGACAAAATAGAGGCAAATCTAAGAGCCCTAATTTATAGCCCAAATAAACTATCAAGCATAACCCATAATGCACAGAAAGTGGAAGAGAAGCTAAATGTCTGGAAACTTTTAAGAATTAAATACTTATGCACATTGAAGGACATCTCCAAAGGGGCAAATAGAGAACCTACAGATTGGGAGAAAGTATTTACCTATCACATATGTGACAAAGGACTTGTCTCTGAAATTTAGAGAAAATGTCAACATCTCAACACCAAAAAGACAAACAATCCAATTCAAAAATGGACAAGGTACATGATCAGGCACTTCACTAAAGATGATATGTTGGTGGCCAACAAACACATGAGAAATTGCTCATGATCTTTAGCCATTGTTGTTGTTATGTGCCATTGAGTCAGACCCGACTCATAGCGACATCTCCTTGGGTTTCCGAGGCAGTATCTCTACAGATGGAGATTGCCCCATCTTCCTTCCGAGGAGTGGCTGGTGGGCTTGAACGGCCAGCCTTATGGTTAGCAGTCAAGTGCCGTAGGCACTAAGCTACCAGAGCTCCTCCTTAGCCATTAGAAAGATGCAAATCAAAACAACAATGAGATATCATCTCACCCCAGCAATTATAGCAAAGTTCAACAAGAGAGAAAATGATATATGTTGGGAAGGTTGTGGAGAGATTGGAACTCTGATACACTGCTGTTGGGATTGTAACATGGTACAACCATTGTGCAAAATTATATGATGTTTCCTTAAAAATCTGAAAATAGAAATACCATTTGAACCAGCAATTCCATTACTAGGAATATATCCTAAAGAGGTGAGAAATAAGGCATGAACAGGCATATGCACAACCATGTCCATCACAGCACAGTTCAGTAGCAAACAGATGGAACCTACCTAAATGTCCATCAACAGATGAATGGATAACCAAATTATGGTACATTCACACAATGCAATGCTATGCTACATTAAAGAATAATGAAGAATACATGAATCATGTCACAACGTGGATGGATCTGGAGGACATTAGGCTGAGTGAAATAAATCATTTGCAGAAGGACAAAATTGTATGACTGTAAAAAAGTCAAGGAAGGGTTTGCTTAGGGAAGGGAACTCACTTTGTAGTTTGCTAGGGATGGGAGGGAAGGGGAGAGAAAATTTCAGACTAGTAGGGGGCAACACGCTGAGTTGGGTAAGGGGAGGGACGGTATGGAAAGAGTCTGTTACCAGCATGACAACACTGGGGGAAAGGAGGACACCGAAATGTGCACATAAGATATAAACGGGAGAGGCTTATACCAATATAAGCATAATACTGCATTACCCCTAACACCAAACTCCAGGCTACAAATAAAAGCATAGACAACTGAGATGATAAGATGGGGGTCAGTGAGCAGGAATCTACCCTAGACCAACTGAAGACAGTTGAAGATACTCCTGCATAGATATTGTTGTTGTTGTTGTTAGGTGCACTTCTTCCAGGAAAGATTTGTTAATTCTTCTGGCAGTCCATAGTATTTTCAGTATTCTTTACCAACACCACAACTCAAAAGCACCAACTCTTCTTTGGTGTTCCTTATTCATTTTCCAGCTTTCACATGCATATGAGGCAATTGACAACACCATGGCTTGGTTAGGCACAGCTTAGTCTTCAAAGGGACATTTTTGCTCCTCAGCACTTTAAACAGGTCTTTTGCAGCAGATTTGCCCAGTGCAAAATGTCATCTGATTTCTTGACTGCTGTTTCCCTTGGTGTTGATTGTGGAATCAACTAATATGAAATCTTTGACAACTTCAATCTTTTCTCCATTTATTTTGATGTTGCTTATCGGTGCAGTTGTGAGGATTTTCATTTTCTTTATGTTGAGTAATCCATACTGCAAACTGTAGTCTTTAATCTTCATCAGTAAATGCTTCAAGTCATGTCCACTTTCAGCAAGCAAGGTTGTGTCATCCACACATCACAGGTTGTTACTGAATCTTCCTCCAATCCTGATGCCACGTTCTTCTTCCTATAGGCCGGCTTCTTGGATTATTTGCTCAATTTATAGATGAATAGGTATGGTGAAAGGATACAACCCTGACACATTCTCTTCCTGATTTTAAACTACGCAGTGTCCCCTTGTTCTGTTTGAACGACAACCTCCTGGTCTATGTACAGGTTCCTCATGAACACAATTAAGAGTTCTGGAATTCCCATTCTTCTCAATGTTATTCATAATTTGTTATGATCCACAAAATCAAATGCCTTTGCATAGTTAATAAGACACAAATAAACATCTTTCTGGTATTGTTTTCTTTCAGCCAAAATCCATCTGACATCAGCAATGATATCCCTCATTCCACCACTCATCTATCAGTTTGTCATATTGTAGTGGCATGCCTGTTGTTGTGAGGGTGGAGGCTATGGCACCCATGTTTCAAATAACAGCAGGGTCACCCATGGTGAACAGGTTTCAGTGGAGCTTCAAGACTAAGATACACTTGCAAGAAGGAAGAGGCCATCCACTTCTCAAAGAATTGGCCAGTGAAAACCTTATGAATAGCTGTGAAACACTGTCTGATATATTATTGGAAAATTTTATGAATAGCCTTGAAATACTGTCCAATATAGTGCCAGAAGGTCACCCTTTCAGGTTAGGACAGAAGGCACTCAAAATATGACTGGGGAAGAGCTGCTTCCTCGAAGGAAAGCAACCTTAATGAGTAAAGCTTTTGGGACCTTCATTTGGTGATGTGGCAAGACTTAAAAAAGGAAGAAACAACTGCAAATATCCATTAATAATCAGAAAATGGAATGTATGAAGTATGAATCTGGGAAAATTGGAAGTCATCAAAAATGAAATGGGACATATAAAGATTAATATACTAGGCTTTAGTGAGTTGAAATTGATTGGTTTTGGTCATTTTGAATCATATAATCATATGATCTTCTATGTTGGGAATGAAAAACTGAAGAGAAATCACATGGCATTCATCATCACAAACAATGTATCAATATCTATCCTGAAGTAAAATGCTGTCAGTGATTGCATAATATGCATACACCTACAAGGAATACCAGTTAATACTGCTATTATTCATATTTACTCATCAACTACCAAAGGCAAAGACAAGGAAATTGAAGATTTTTTACCAACTTCTGCAGTCCGAAATTGACTAAACATACAATCAAGATATATTGAATACTAGTGGTGATTGGAATGCAAAAATTGGAAGCAAAGTACCAGTAGGTTAGAAAATACAGACTTGGTGATGGAAATGACGCCAGAGTTTGCATGATAGAATTTTGCAAGACCAATGACTTATTCATTGCAAATACCTTTTTTCAACAACATAAACAGCATCTATACATGGGGACTTTGCTAGATGGAATACAAAGGGATCAGATAGACAGTGGAAAGAGGCAGTGGAGAAGCTCAATATCTTCAGCCAAAACAAGACCAGGAGTTGACTGTGGAACAGACCATCAATTGCTCATATGTAAGTTCAAGTTGAAGCAGAAGGTAATTAAAATAAGTCCATGAGAGCCAAAATAGGACCTTGATTATATCTCACCTGAATTTAGAGACTGTCTAAAAATAGATTTGACACATTGAATACTAATGACCAAAAACCAGAGGAAATGTGGGATGACATCAAGAGCATCATACATGCAGGAAGCAAAAGATAATTAAAAAGACAGGAAAGGAAGAAAAGACCAATATGGATGTCAGAAGAGACTCTGAAACTTGCTCTTGAGTGAAGAGTAGCTAAAGAAAATGCAAGACATGAGAAGATAAAAGAGCTGAACAGAAGATTTCAAAGAGCAGCTCGAGCAGACAAAGCCAATCATGATAATGCAATATGCAAAGACCTGGAGTTAGAAAACCAAAAGGGAAAAACACGCTTGGCATTTCTCAAGTTGAAATAACTGAGGGAAAAAAAATAAGCCTAGAGTTGCAATAATGAAAGATTCTATGGGCAAAATATTGAATTATGCAGGAAGTATCAAAAGATGTTGGCAGGAATACACAGAGCCACTGTACCAAAAAAGACCTGGTCGATATTCATCCATTTCAGGAGGATGCATATGATCAAGAACCAATAGGATTGAAGGAAGAAATCAAAGCTACACTGAACAAATTCATGAAAAACAAGGCTTCAGGAATTGATGGAATACCAATTGAGATGTTTCAACAATCGGATGCTGCACTGGAGGCACTTATTCATCTATGTCAAGAAATTTGGAAGACAGCTACCTGGTCTTTCCAAAGAAACGTGATCTCACAGAATGTGGAAATTATCAAAAAATATCATTAATATCACATGCATGTACAATCTT
>NW_006922303.1:566223-567603 GCF_000298275.1 Orycteropus afer afer | reverse complement strand
AAAAAAAAAAAATCAGCTCTACGAGACCAAATGGTGAACAATTACTCGAAAGCAAAGATGAGAGACAAAGGGGCAGGGAAACCAGAGTACTGATAATGGAACCAACAGAACACAATTAAAGAGAATGTTGACATATTGTGATAAATGTAACTAATATCACTGAAAAAATTGTGTAGAAATCGTACTGTGTAAACTTGCAAAAAACTCAATAAAATATTAATAAACAAGAAAAAAAAGTGCAGAAAATGGTTCATAGTAGCACAACAAATCCTGGAAACCAACCAAATGCCCCAACTGATAAACAGTCAAACAAAATATGAAATATCCATACAATTTAATATTTTTGTCCATAAAATATAAATAAGAATGGATACATGTGAAAATATGGATGAACTTTAAAAATATTCTGCTATATGTAAAAAGCCAGACAAAAAATAAGAAGCATGTTATGAATTCATTTATATGACTTGTCCAAAAATAGACAAATCCATAGAGATAGAAAGTAAATTGGTATTTTCCAAAGTTTCTGGGGAGGCAGAACGGGAAGGGACTACTAATGTGTCCAGAGTATCTTCTTGTGGTGATGAAATATTCTTGAGTTGAATAGTGATAATGTTTGCTAAACATTGTGAATATACTAAAAATCACTTAGTTATACATTTTAGAGGGATGAAATTTATTATATATTAATTATATGTTAGTTGTTTAAACTAGCAAATAAAAGGAAATTGAGACATCCATTTCCTGTAAGATGGAGTAGGCATGTAGTTCCATATTCCTCCCACTAAGTATAACTAAAAATACTGAAATTTTTATATAAAACAAACAAAAATACTCTGAAAGATGAAGAGATAAAGACAAACAAGTTAGGGATGATATGGTGATGAGTTCCCTGGGTTTCTTTTCTTTCGAAATGAAAGATGCCATATTATTTTTAAAATAATTGTGGCAGTGATATTAATTACATTCTTGAAATTATGCTACTATCCTCACAGTTGTTATTGTTAGGTGCCAGCGAGTCGTTTCTGACTCATAGCGACCCCATGCACAGCAGAGCGAAACACTGCCTGATCCCGTGCCAGCTCCAGTTCCCTGATATACTTGAGCCCATCATCGCAGCCACCATGTCAATCCATCTCCTTGAAGGCCTCCCCCTCGTTTGTCTACCCTCAACACTACCAAGCATGACACCCTTCTCCAAGGAATGGTCCCTTCTGACCACACGACCAAAACAGGTGAGACGAAGTCTGCCCATTCTTGCTTCCAAGGAGCATCTCGGCTGCACTTCCTCTGGGACAGATCTGTTAGTTCTTTTAGCAGTCCATGGTACTTTCAGCATTCTTCACCAGCACCACAACTCAAAAGCATCAACTCTTCTTC
>NW_006922303.1:559036-562158 GCF_000298275.1 Orycteropus afer afer | reverse complement strand
TTACCTTATCCATAGGAGTAAGGCTGGGTTTACTCAGATGATGTAGCTCTTTCCCTCCTATTTTGAAAGCCTTCTAACCTAACCGGACTATTCATAAAGTTGTGCAGTAATGTATCAAACAGTGTTTCTTTGCTATTCATAAGGTTTTCCCTGGCCAATTCTTTGAGAAGTAGATGGCCTCCTCCTTCTTTGTAGTCTGTCTCAGTCTGTAAGCTGCACTGATACCTGTGCACCCTGTGCATCCCGATGTATTTGAAACACCAGTGTCTCAGCCTCAAAACTCACATCAACATGTCACCACGGTAGGACAAACTGGCACACAAGTTTGTCTCCCTGTTGGAAACTTCTCCTACCTCCCTTACCTGGGTCCCTGCAGCTGACTCTTCCTCTGTCCAGATTCCTAGGCCTTTTAATCCCTTTCTCCCGCTCTCTCACCCTGCTGCTTTGGGCGTGCCTGATTTCCCTCTCCTCACCTGGATCCCTGCGGCTGACTGCTCCTCTACTTGAATTCCTCACTTTTAATCCCCTCTCTCCCGCTCTCTCACCCTGCTGCTTTGGGCGTGCCTGAGTTCCCTCTCCTTACCTGGATCCCTGTGGCTGACTGCTCCTCTACCTGAATTCCTCACTTTTAATCCCCTCTCTCCCGCTCTCTCACCCTGCTGCTTTGGGCGTGCCTGATTTCCCTCTCCTCACCTGGATCTCTGCAGCTGACTGGTCCTCTGTCTTATTCTCACTATCCTCTTCCAAATTATTCCACCACAATTATCTCAAAATCACTGCTCCCTGATGTCCCACCCAATTTTTTGAGTTACTGTTATCAATTTAATCTCACATGGATAGTGAGATTTAAAAGAGCACTATTTCCAAAGCAGACGTACTTTACTAAATTGTTGTTTTTGCTGTTAGGTGCCATCAAGTTGGCTCCATCTCTTAGTGTCTCTATGTAAAACAGAATGAAACAGTGCTCAGTCATGCACAATCCTCTCAAGCTTGCTATACCTGAGACCATTGTTGCAACCACTGTGTCAATCTTTTGAATCAAAGAGGAGTTCAGGGGTTAGTTGTGGTTTAAAGTTTAAAGATTATCCTAGGGCAATATTTTCAGGAGTTCATTTAACCTTAATGGCTCCAGAAAGTCTGAATTCCATTTAGAATTTGAAATGTTACTCCATATTCTCCTCTTTGGATGACGTTTAGTCTATAGAATCTTTTCTCAAAAAATTCAGTCATGATAGCTGGAAACCATTCAGTTCTCATCTCATGGCAAATGAGGCAGTTGTTCATGGAAGTAACCAGATATGTATTTCCACCTGATTCTTGACTCTTCTTCTTTCTCTGTTGTTTCAAGTGAATGGAGGACAACTGTTGTATCTTGAATGACTGCTCACTATACTTTAAGACCCAATGAACAAGGAAGTATAATAGAAGTACTGAGGAAAGTATTAGGCCAGTTGTTTAGGATGTCCCTCAAAACCAAGACTCTAAACCCTCAAACCAGGGGAAGACAATAGATTAGATAGATTATAAACAGATGATAGATAGATAATAGATAAAGAAAGAAACCGACAAAATAGATAGATAGATAGATAGATAGATAGACAGATAGATAGATAGATAGATAGATAGATAGATAGATAGAGATTAGGGAGAGAGGGAGAGGAAAAAAGACAAAGAGAGACATAGAGACAGAGAAAGGCAGAGGAGTCCTGTTAGTTAAAATACTCGGCTGCACTGAAAGTTCAGTGATTCAAGTCCATCACCCACTGCATGGGAGAAGGATGTTACAGTGTGCTTCTGTAAACATTTACAGCCTTGGAAATTCTATGGGGCAGTTTTACTTTGTCCTAAGGAGTCACTTTGAATTTGAATCACAATAGACTCAATGACCATGGGTTTGGGGTGCATGTATGTATATATGTGTGTATGTGCATGTTTTATATATAACACACTTGGCAAGTCAATGTTTTTCAAATGTACAGCTTATTAATATCAATTACATTTATTGGTTGTGAAACCCTTAATTGATTCCAAATTTCCCATCACCGTAAACAGAAACTCACTGCTTCCCAAACAATGGTTGCTCTCTTCCCCTTCCCACCCATGTTGGTACCCACTAATAAACATTGATCTCTATATATTTGCTTATTCTTTTCACTTTATACACTTGAGAATATACAGCATTTATTCATTTGTTATTTCATTGAGCATGTCTCCAAGATTCATTCATGCTGTGTCAAGACTTCATTTCTTTTTCTGTTTGAGTAGTATTCCACTGTGTGAATGTACCATATTTTGCTTATTCATTCATCCCTTAGTAGACAGCTATGTTGTTTCCTTCTCTTGGCTATTGTGAATTGGACTGCAATGAATATAAGTGTGTATGTGTCTATTTCTGTTTCTATTTTATCTCTAGGTTATATACCTAGGAATGGAATTGTTGGAACAATATCATGCTTCCATTTTTATTATTTTGAGGAACTACTACTCTGTTTTCCAGAAAAGGCATACCATTCTGCATTCTCATTATTAATGAATAAGTGTCTCAACTTCTCTGCATCCTTAACAACATTTGTTATTTTCAGTGGGATTTATTTTATTTCATTTTATTTTTTTATTTTAATCTTGGCCAACCTGGCAAGAGTGAAGTGGTATTCATTGTACTTTGATTTGCATCTCTCTGATGGTTAAAAGTTATTGAGTAGACTTTCATGTGTTTATTGGCTATTTGAATATTCTCTTTGGTGCAATGTCTATTTAGGTCCTTTGCCCATTTTTAGAAGGGATTGTTTGTCTTTTTCTCGTTTAAGTTGTAGAAATACTTTGCATATGCTGGATAGTAGACCTTTGTTTATTATACAGTTCTCCAAATTTTCTCCCAGGCTGTATGGAGGTTCTCTTTTCACTTTGTTGATAATTTCCTTTGATGAAAATAAGTTTTTACACTACATAACATGGATGAACTTGGAGGACATTATGCTGAGTGAAATAAGTCAATCACAGAAGGACAAATATAGTATTAGTTCATTACAGTAAAAAGTCAAGGAAAGGTTTATACATAGAAGGAAACTTTCTTTTTGGTTACCAGAGGTGGGAGGGGAGTGGAGGGAACATTAAAAAAAAAA
>NW_006922303.1:557481-558716 GCF_000298275.1 Orycteropus afer afer | reverse complement strand
TTTCATGGCACTGATTATCCCAGCAATAAACAGCTCTCTTCCCACTTCCTCCCTGTGACAACCTCTTCTCTGTGTCCTTCTTAAGGAGCTCTGGTGTCTTTCTTACCTATGTAGTCCTGTCTGTCTAGATTTTCCCCTATGCAAAAGCTGCCCTTGTGATCTCTCACGGTTGACTGTTCTAAGAGGTGCATCTCCCTGGGGTAGATGCTCCATTCATAGGTTGCCGCGTCTGGCAAAACCGCACAGGTCACGAAACAAAGCGACACAAAAGGATTAATGGTTTTTTTAAAAGGGACGGGGGCCAGGCAGACGCCCTGCATATTCTGTGAGAACGACGCCTGATGTATCCATCCTTCTTTATTTATACATAAGCATATGATTGCATCGTTATTCTTGATATTTCCTTAAGACAATCAAGTATACAATCAAATATTCTTCTACAGTATAAACAAATATTTCCTTATAACAATCAAGTATTCTCTAAAAGTTAAAATTTTACTCTTTCCCATTTCCAAAATATTGGATGATTAGATGAGTTAATGTCTCTTACAGGAATAGTAGATAATCACTGAAAATGCATCATTCTAAAACATAATATGATTGTTATTGTTGTTATGTGCCCTCGAGTCGGACCCAACTCATAGCGACCCCTCCTTGGGTTTTCCCGGCAGTATCACTATGGAAGTACATTGCGCCATCTTCCTTCCGAGGAGTGGCTGGTGGGTTAGAACCGCCAGCCTTCTGATTAGCAGTCAAGTGCCTTAGGCACTATGCTACCAGAGCTCCCGAGATGAGTGTTAGCTTACATGATTCTAGGGGGTGAAATAATTACTAAACTACATTATTCTAAGGTATAATTACTAAAGTATATTTTTCTTAGGTATGGTTACTGAAGCTTATTCTTAGGTAAAAAGTTATTCCAGTAGAATAGTTTACCAAACATTTTACTGAGAGAATGTTCTGTCCCAAGGACACAAAGCTGGAGTCAAGCAAGCATTCAACTGTAAGAGAGGCCTTGCCTTCTCTTAGCTTTTGTTAGAACATGTGCCTTGCAATCATGTCCTTTTGGGGGTCTTTTTCTTGGTCTCCAACAGTAGGTCTTTCTAGTTTTTGGCTGAGAGCTAAACCACAGAAGTGAGTCCAATTCCAGTACCAAAGAATAACCTGCGGCCATAGTATCACAGTTTTCACCAGTCTCTATATGACGTAATTCTGGTCATTTTTGTATTTTTGAA
>NW_006922303.1:553955-557246 GCF_000298275.1 Orycteropus afer afer | reverse complement strand
AGCTTTTAAGAGTCCACTTGCTACTCATCAAAGTAGGATGTAGAACATGATTTTTATGTACTGTGTTGTGCCAATTGAGCTTGATGTCCCCAGAGACCCTTGTCCTGAGCCTGCAGGCCCAGTGACTCTCTCCCTCAAAGTGTTCAGTTGTCACTGAGAAGCTACTCCAACCTTGTCCTCTGTTACTTCTGTAAATTATGTGGATATTTTTGTAGCATAAATACGTATAGAAGAATATCTTCAGCCAAATCTGTTCTTGGCCATGGGTATAACCTTGTTTGCTTACCCACAACTGATCTTCTCACCTGTCTATGCATTTACTTATGAATAAATTTTTGGTCCACTGGTAATGCAGTATTGTGCATGTAATTGTGTTTGCCTTTGTTGTCCATATATTTTGTGCACATTTCTGTGTCCTCCTTTTCCCTGTTGTCATAAACTTTTATTATATTGCCTATCCCTTCACCCAAACCAACATATGACACTTAACTAGTCAGAAATTTTCCCTCCCCTCCTCTCCCATGCCTGGAAATGAAAAAAGTAAATTTCCTTGACTATTTAAATAATGGACTCATATAATATTTGTCCTTTTGTGATTGACTTACTTAACTTAGCATAGTGTCCTCCAAATTCATCTACATTATAAGGTGATTCAGGAATTCTTCATTATTCTTTAATGTTGCAAAGTTTTCCATTGTGTGAATGTATCATAGTTTGGTTATCCATTCATCAGCTGATGGGCACTGAGGTTGTTTCCATCTCTTTGCTATACTGGGTTGTCCTTCAGTGAACATGGGTGTCCATGTGTCATTTCATGTCCTGGATCTCATCCCTTTAGAATATATTCCTAATAATGGGACTGCTGAATCAAATGGTATTTCTATTTTCAATTTTTTTGAGGAAATGCCATACCATTTTCCACTGTGGCAGTACCATTTTACAGTCCCACCAGCAGTGTATGAGAGTTCAAGTATCTCCACACCCTCAGTTTGGAGGTGCCATCGAGTCATTTCCAACTCATAGCGACCCCATGCACAGCAGAACGAAACACTGCCCGATCCCGCGCCAGCTCCATGATCCCTGCTATACTTGAGCCCATCATCGCAGCCACCATGTCAATCCATCTCGTTGAAGGCCTCCCCCTCTTTTGTCGACCCTCCTCCCTACCAAGCATGACATCCTTCTCCAGGGAATGGTCCCTTCTAACAATATGACCAAAATAGGTGAAACGAAGTCTGGCACTCTCAGGAGCATTTGGTATTTTCTGTGTTGTTGAAATTTGCTATTATCACTGGAGTGAAATGATAACTCTGTTGTTTGGATCTGCAACTCTCTAATGGCTAAAGATAAGGAACATTTCTTCATGTGTCAGTTGGTTGCCTGTATATCTTCTTTAATGAAGTGTCTGTTCATGTCCTTTGCCCATTTTTAATTGGATTGTTTGCCTTTTTTGGTGTTGAGGTGTTGAAATTTTATATAAATTTTATAGATAAGTCCTTTGTCAGATATGGCATAGGCAAATATTGTTCTCCAATCTGTAAGTTCTCCTTATATCCTTTTGGAGAAGTCTTTCAATGAACTAAGAATTTTATTTTTAAAATGTCCTAGTGATCTAGTTTCTCTTCTGCTGCTGCTTGAGCATTTTAGATTACGCTTGATAGTCTATTTATGGCATAATTAGGGACCCTAGGTTTGCTCTTGGGAGCTCTGGTGGATAGTGCCTAAGGCATTTGACTGCTAACCAGAGGGCTGGTGGTTCAAATACACCAACCACTCCTCAGAAGGAAGGTTGGGCAATCTACTTCCTTAGTGATACCACCTCATAAACCCAAGGAGGGGGCACTATGAGTTGGATCCGACTCAACAGCAGTGAGTTTTTTGGTTTAGGTCATGGTTTTGGATTTTACATATAAGTCTTTGGTCCATCTGGAGTTCATTTTTATATATGGTATGATATATGGATGTTTCATTTTTCTGCAAGTGCATATCCAATTTTGCCAGCACCTTGTGTTAAAGAGCTCTGGTGGTATGGTGCCTAAGACATTTAACTGCTAACCAGAAGGTTGGCCATTCAAACCCATCAGCCATTTCATGGAAAGAAGACTGGGTAATCTACTTCTGTTAAGATTTACCACCTTGGAAACCCAAAGGAGGTCACTGTGAGTTGTAATCAAATTGATGGCAGTAAGTTTGAGTTTTTGAGTATTTGTTAAAGAGGTTGTCTCTCTGCCCATTTAATCAGTTTGGGCCCTTTGTTAAAGATCAGTTGTCCATAGATGGATGGGTCTATTTTTGGATTCTCAGTTCTGTTCCACTGGTCTAATTTGTTGATTGTTGAACAATACCATGTTGTTTTGACTATCGTGTTTGTATAGTAGGTTTTGAGAACAGGAAGTGTGAGACCTCTGTGATAGTTGGAGCTGTGTGTCAACTTGGCTGGACAATTCTGTGTGGTATAAGCAGTTGTGATATGGGTTATTCCCACGATGAAATCAGATGTATATGTTTTGAGCAGCCAATCCATTGAAAGGGAGTTTCCCTGGGGGTGTGGCCTTCTTCTAATATATTTATGGACATCCTGGGAAAAGAGCCACTCTTTTGTGGATCAGGATCCTGTTGGGCTGCCTAAAACTTTCCAAGAGCAAACAGTCCATAATTAGGCCTGGAGTTCCTGGACTTGTCATTCATTGGAGTCAACAGCCTGTATACTGCCTGCCAACCTTGAGCTTGTCAGCCCCTGTGGCTGTGTGAGTTGGGAAAAGCCTCCAGAGAACCCAACCTAACAAATATGATACAAGGAGTGGTTCCAGAGAGAGAAAATCAGAAAGATTGGCTTCCTTAATTGGTTCTCACCTATCCTGTTTTGGATCTCCAGTGTGATTAATCATAAAGGCACCAATGACTCTGCCTTGACTTGAAATACTTGACTCTTTACATTAGTAAAGAGGGCCCTACTAATTGACGGTGTGAGGTGGCAACATTAATATGCAAAATGGCACCACCAATAGATCAAGTATTTTTGAGAAGTAAGGCTCTGGTTGATCACATATTTGATATTTTTCTGCAACTTTGTCAGCATGAGGAGTATAAGGAAGCTGGTTGGTTGGTCCTACTTACACTAGACAAAGTGATGAAACAGCAAGATAAGTTCAGGGCTGTTGAGTCACAGCTCAAGTGCTGCATAAAAGACCTCAATGTGTCCAGTTGTGCTCTGAAAGAAAGCCTTATTTCTTCTACTAATAGAGCTGATATTGCTGAAAACCAAACCCAGAGTCTAATTGTAAGAGTGGC
>NW_006922303.1:552126-553231 GCF_000298275.1 Orycteropus afer afer | reverse complement strand
GTATCCAGAGGCTTAGGGAAATTGGCATGCTAGAATGAGTTTATCAGATTAGACTCCTAGCACCAGAAATGGAGAGTCCAGGGGACACACCTTTCACCAGTATGGTGAGGAACAAATTTGTGAAGGGAGCCCCAGAATTCTTGAAGACTGCTGTGATTGCTATTTTATGTAAGCTGAATTTAACAGTGAGAACTGCCCTAATTGAACTAAGACACTTAAGTACAAATGGGGCTGATTGGACCCCAAGGTAGTAGGGGCCAAGTGGTAGCAGTTAATTGACAAAGACAAGGTGGGTGTAGTTACCATAATGGACAGCAGAGTCAAAACAGCCTGAACCTGTTTAATATTCTGATTAAGAATATTCTGATTTGCATGGAATTATGGTATTGGCTACTTAGGCATGGTGTTCCTAGGAGTGAAGTATCTGATCTGTATACTTGAAGAATTCTAGGTCACATGAACAAGCCTAGATTGAATCACCAGAATAGAAAGTCATGGCCTCTCAATCAATTCCCAGACTTGTGCCAGTTTATAGACCCACAACCCCTTGAATGAAGGGGAGACCAGGTCCCCTTGAGGAAAGACCCCACTCATTGTCAAAAGTTTATGATGTCAATTTTTCTCTCAGCCTTCCCCCAAAGGGATGTGAGGCCTTTTACAAGAGTGACTGTTCATTGGGGAAAAGGAAATAATCAGACTTTTTGAAGATTACTGGACACAGGCTCTGAACTGACACTAATTCCAGGAGACCAAAAGTTTCATTGTGGTCCACCAGTCAGAGTGGGCATATGGAGTTCTATTTATTGATGGAGTCTTAGCTCAAGTACATCTCACAGTGGGTCCAGTGGGTCCTAGAACCCTTCCAGTAGTGACTTCCTCAGTTCCAGAATGCATAATTGGAATAGATATACTGAGCAATTGGCAGAATTGCCACATTGGGTCCCTGACATGTGGAGTAAGGGCTATTATGATAGGAAAAGCCAAGTGGAAGCCATTAGAACTGCCTCTACCTACAAAAATAGTAAACCAAATGTAATATTGCATCCCTGGAGGGGTTGCAGAGATTACTGTCACCATCAAGGATTTGAAGGATGCAGGGGTGGTG
>NW_006922303.1:550380-551516 GCF_000298275.1 Orycteropus afer afer | reverse complement strand
AGCTGAGTAGCTGCCGTAGGGATGTGGTCTGCTTCCTGTATATAAGAAGAAGGCTTGAGGAATTGTCTCTAGCTTATGGCACACTTGGACCCTGCATGTAGCCATGTCATTGTTCAGCAGCCTGCCATGCTCTGCCGACCTTGGGACTTACAATGGACTTGAATTAATGGCCTGCCATATGGTTTGGTAACATCGAGACTGTGGTATTTTTCTTTCTTTCTTTTTTTTTTTTTTTGGTCAATCTTGGGCCTGTTAGCTTCAGCAGCCAGTAGCTGTCTGAGTGAAGAGATGCCTCTAGCTTCAGTGGGACAGGAGCAGGAGGCAGAGCTGAAGCCCACAGTCGAGGGGCTTTCACACAGCCCTTAGAGCCTGGCACAGTGAACTTGGGCTTAAAGCCTCAAAACTGTGAGAGAATAAACTCCTGTTTGTTAAATCCTTCCCATTTGTGGTATATTGTCAGAGCAGCACTAGGTAACCAGGAAAATGACATTATTCTGATTGGACCTATTGAGGAAGAAGTACCAATGACTCTAGACTATTGGTGAGACATCTGTGTGCTAGAGGGTGGGAAATTAACCCGACCAAAATTCAGGCACCTTCCACCTCAGTGAAATTCTAGGGATCCAATGGTGTGGGGCATGTCGAGATATTCCCAATAAAGTGAAGGATAATTTATTGTATCTGGCTTCCCTCACAACTAAAAGGAGGCACAATGTCTGGCGGGCCTCCTTGGATTTTGAAGGCAACATATCTGTCATTTGGGTGTGTTGCTTCAGCCTATTTATCAAGTGACTCAGAAGGCTGCTAGTTTTGAGTGGGGCCCAGAACAACAGAAGGATCTGCAACAGGTTCAGGCTGCCATGCAAGCTGCTTTGCCACTTGGGCCATACGAACCAGCTTATCCAATGGTGCTTGAAGTATCTGTAGCAGATAAAGATGCTGTTTGGAGCCTTTGGAAGATCCCTATTCGTGAATCACAATGCAGACCCTTGGGATTTTGGAGCAAAGCCCTGCCATCCTCTGCAGATAACTCCTCTCCTTTTGAGAAACAGCTTTTGGCTTGTTACTGGGCTTTAGTAGAGACTGAATGCCTAACCATGGGCCACCAAGTCTCCATGAGGCCTGAGCTGCCCATC
>NW_006922303.1:531450-533014 GCF_000298275.1 Orycteropus afer afer | reverse complement strand
AAGCTGTCTGTGCCATCAGGATCACTAAGGGTCGCTGCCAGACAGCAGCTCCATCTGTCTCCCTTTTTTGGTATTTTCACACAAATTCCTCTGCTAGTTGGGGTTTAGTCCACTTCTATATCCATCCCTTCAAGGCTCATGGGTCCAAGATTACCTTCTGTGTCTGTGTTAATTGGTTTCCCTTTTCTTTGTTGGAGAGGGTCTGTGCAGTCTTTCTGCCTAGTGCGCCATCTTGCTGGAGCTACTGTTGTCTGTCTCTTATGTCACAATTTGGTGTCCTCCCTTTTACTAATGTTATCATGGTGGTCTTTTGATGCAGATTTGCCCAATGCAATATGTCGTTTGATTTCTTGACTGCTGAATTCATGGGTGTTGATTGTAGATCCAAGTAAATTGAAATAGTTGACAACTTCAGTCTTCTCTAATTATCATGATGTTGCTTATAAGCATCTATTATTATAGAACTGTCTATTTCTTTTCATATTTGCTTTATGTATTTGGTGCTTCTGTACTGATGTTAGTCCCAACTCATCGTGGCCTTATATACAACAGAACAAAACACTGCCTAATCTGGTGCCATTCTCAGAATAATTTCTATGTTTTAATGCATTGTTGTAGCTACTGTGTCAATCCATCATAAGGGCAGTCTTCCTCTTTTTTTGGGACCCTTTACTTTACCAAGCATAATATCCTTCTCCAGGTACTGGTCTCTCCTGATAATATGCCCAAAGTATGTGAGATAAAGTCTCACCATTCTTGCTTATAAGAAACATTTTAGTTCCTATATTAAGTGCATATATATTTGTAACTGTTTATATCTTCTTGAATGATTGAACCTTTAATCATTATATAATGCCCTGTGTCTTATATATATATTTGTCTCTTATAGCATATTTTGTCTTGAAGACTACTTTATATGACATTAGGATTGCCATCCTCTTGTCTTTTTGGATTTATTACTTGCATGGAATATTTTTTCCCACCATTTCACTTTCAATCTATTTGTGTCTTGGGCCTAAGACATATGTCTGGTAGGCAACATAGAAATCAAACTTTTTCTTTCTTCTTTCTTTCCTTCCTTCCTCCCTCCCTCCCTCCCTTCCTTCCTTCCTTCCTTTCATCCCTTCTTCCCCTCTTCCCTTCCCTTGGCTTCTCTTCCCTTCCTTCCCCTCCTCTCCTTCCCTTCTCCTCCTTTATCCTCCCCTCCCTTTCCCTACCCTCTCTTTGCATTCATTCTGCCACTTTTGACTGGAACATTTAGTCTATTCACATTCACTGTGATTACTGATAAAAGAACATACTTGTCCCATCTTGTCATTTGTTTTGGTTGTGGGTTATATCATCTTTGTCCTTTATTATCTCTAATGCAAGTATATTTTATATATTTTTTTGCTTATTTGTAGTGAGCCATTTTGATTCACTTCCCCATTTTTCTTTTATAATAATCTTTCATAAATTGAAACCAATGTAACTTCAATAAGATGTAAAACCCTACACACGTACAAGTTCTCCCCCCACCAATTTATCTTGTCGATACTTCAATGGATATTTATAGGGTTGTGTC
>NW_006922303.1:527588-530495 GCF_000298275.1 Orycteropus afer afer | reverse complement strand
CCGTAGTATTGGGGGTCCCACCAGAGTCCAGGTGACCAGTAATTCTGGTCCTTATTGTGTTTTGGGATTTTGTTCCATGTTTCCCCTCCCACTCTATCCAGGAAATCCAGATTTGATCCTTTCCCGAGTGGTTGGCCTTGGTAGCCAGGCACCATGTAGTTTTTCTAGTTCTTCTAGGTCTTGAGGTCCATCATGTCCTAGTGCCGATTGCTTCCAAATGTTTATTTATTTATTTATTGCACTCTTTTTTGCTTCCAATGATAGGAGACTATTAGCTGCATCTTAGATGGCCACTTGAAAGCTTTTAAGACCCCAGTCACTACTAACTAACATAGGTTGTGGAACAAGATTTTTATGTATTTTATTATGCCCATTGATTCTGGTGTCCCCCCGTACTATGGTCCTGAGTCGGTAGATCCATTGGATTTCTCTTCCACAGTGTCTGGCTGTCTGTGAGGGATTGCTCTATGTCTGTCTTCTGTTGTTTCTGTAAGGATTGCAGGTATTTTTTATCAGTGCTATCTGTGCCAGATTAGCTTCAGATGAATCTATCCTTGGTCTAGAGTATAATCCTGTTCACTGACCGCCCCCCTCTGATCTTCAATTTGTTTGTCTTTAATCTTTGTGAGTTTGGCTATGATACATATTAGTGTGTGTGTTTTTGAATTCACACTACTTGGAGTTCACTGAGCCTCTTGAAAATCTGCTTTTATGTCCTTTATCAATTTGGAAAGTTTTCTGTCACAATTACTTCAAAAATTTTCTCTAATTTTTTTTCTTCCTCTACTCCTTCTTGAATTCCCAAGACATGAATGATGGTTCATTTGATCTTGTCCCATAATTCAATTTAACTCTGCTCAGTAATGTTTATCTTTTTGCCTTTCTGATCTTGGGTCTCTTGTATTTTACTTTATCTTCAATTTCACTGATCCTGTCACTTGTCTGTTAAGCTCTATTATTCAAATCTTCCATTTAATTCCTAATTTCAGTTTTTGTCTCTTTCATTTGCAGATTTTTGTCTGGTTTCTTCTTCTGCTTTCTATATCTTTGTTTATATTCTCATTTTGTTCATTGTTTCCCTAATTTCCTTTAGTTCTTTCTTTGTGTTTTCTTTTAGTTCTGCAAGCATATCATTGTATTGCATTGTTCAACTCTATTCTTTAATCAGGCTTCCATGAATAATATGTCTCTCCTTTTATCTTCTTTATTTGAGTAAGTTATAATTTCTGTTTGATGACTGATTTTTTAAAAAACTCTTGTTGGTTTGGTTGTATTAGCTTTGTACTTGATGGTATCTCATACAGCTCCTCCCAATATTTATACCAACTGCACTGCTTTATACAAAAGACTCTTAGATGGGCAGAGCTTTAGAGTCTGCTTTTTACTTCTCTCCTCTATTTAAGCCTATTTTTTTCCTTCTTTCAGCTCCTCACATTAATCATCTATCCAATCAATGATGGATATTTCACGCTTTGGTTCTCTCTTCCTCTCTGGGCAGGTTCAAGGGTCCTGGGACCCTGTACATACAGCCCACCCAATTTTCCAGTCTTCATTATGTTTATAGTGGTCCTGCATCCCATCCATGGCTTCTGCCACCACTGAGAACACTTCCTTCCATAGCCAATTCTTCCCTCCCTTTCTCCAGCAAGGTTCTGTGGTTTGATGATGCAAGCACTTTTTAAAGTGGTGTTATAAGTGGAGAGGAGGACCCATCACTCCAAGCACTTCTACAAGGAGACCCCTTAACCAATCCAATCTCTGTTGGAGGAATAGGAGACCTTTTGTGTGCAAGAAAGCTGCAGGTTCTCTGGGGGTTTGGAGCACAAAATTCAAAAGCATCAATTCTTCTACAGTTTTCCTTATTCTTATGTTTTTGAATGCAAATGAGGCAACTGAAAATGCTATGGCTTGGTCAGGCACAACTTAGTCTTTGAAGTAACATCTTTGCTCTTTAACACTTTAAAGAAGTCTTTTACTGCAGATTTGCCCAATGAAAATTCTTCGATTTCTTGGCTGCTCCTTTCATGGGTGTTGATTGTGGAGCCATGTAAAATGAAATCTTTTACAACTTCAATCTTTTCTCTGTTTATTAAGGTTCAGCTTATTGGTCTAATTGTGAGAAGTTTTCTTTTCTTTATGTTGAGGTGCAGTCCATACTGGAGACTATAATCTTTGATCTTCTTCAGGTAGTTCTTCAAATCCTCTTCACTTTCAGCAAACAAGGTTGTGCCATCTGCATATCACATGTTTTTAATGAGCCTTCTTCCAATCCTGATGCCACCTTCTTCTTCATATAGTCCAGCTTCTCAGGTCATTTGATCCTAATAACATATTTTCCAAATTTAATGATTTTTCTTAAATTACCATCCTTATCCACTTTTTTCCCCCAACTTTTTGTTGTGGTTTTGATGAAAGTTTACAGAGCAAGTTAACTTTTCATTTAACAATTCATATATATATATGTTTCATGATATTGTTTGTAATCCCCTCAATGTAACAACACTCTTCCTGCTTCTTCCCTAGGTTTACTGTTTCTATTTTTCCTTCTTTCCTACACTTTCTTGCCTTTGGAGCCTATTTTTGAACAAATACTTACATTTTGGTCTTCTATAGAATGTGGAAATTATCAAACAATATCATTAATATCACACGCACGTAAGATCTTACTGAAAATAATTCAAAAACGGTTGCAGCAGTATATTGACAGAGAACTTCCAGAGATGGAAGCTGGATTCAGAAGAGGTCCTGGAACAAGGGATATCATAGCTGCTGTCAGATGGATCTTGGCTTAAGGCAAAAAATACCAGAAAGATGTTTATTTGTGCTTTATTGACTATGAAAAGGCATTTGATTGTGTGGATCAAGACAAATTATGGATAACATTGAGAAGAATGGGAATTCCCGAAC
>NW_006922303.1:525643-526841 GCF_000298275.1 Orycteropus afer afer | reverse complement strand
CCATTCCCTGGAGAAGGATATCATGCTTGGTAAGGTGGAGGGTAAGAGAAGGAGGGGAAGACCTTCAACGAGATGAACTGACATGGTGGCTGCGACAATGGGCTCAAGTATAGCAAGGATCATGGAGCTGACGTGGGATTGGGTGATGTTTCGTTCTGCTGTGCATGGGGTCGCTATGCATTGGAAACTACTGGACAGCCCCTAACAACACCACCATGGTTGATTGTAGGAGCTCTGGTGGCAGAGTGCCTAAGGCATTTGACTGATAACCAGAAGGTTGGTAGTTCAAACCCATCAGCCACTCTGACGAAATAAGATGGGGCAATCTGTATCCAGAGCAATTGTCCATTACAGAAGGAATAAAATGTTGTCCTTTCCATGATGGAAGTTGTCAGTGTAATTAACTTGCCACCACGTTGCTGGCTTATCACCACGGGGGATGATTTGGTATTGGGACTCAATGTTGGTCTTTGCTGCTGGCAGATTTGGCACTCAGCAATGGTTGTAGCTAAATTAGCCATGATGAGTGGAAGTTCATATTGCTGAGCCCATTCATAATCTCCATATCTGTGATCATGGCCATTTTTTTTCATAAGCCCATTGGGCAATGAGAGGAATAGCTTGGGAAAGGTGATGATTTGTTTCCACAAAACATGTCATCTTATCCATTTGATTGCTAACGTCTTCCTCTCCTGAGGTCACTAATATGAGACACAAATATCTTCACTTCTTTGGCGCATTCAGAGAGGCCTATGCACATATCTCTTTCCCATACTTGTCTCCAATTTTCCAATCATGCTCTTTCCAAGTCCCAGATATCTAGCCAAACCATTGGCCACAGCCCATGAATCTGCATACAATTGCACATCTAGTCATTTCTTTTTCCAAGCAAAGTGAGCCATTTGAAGTTTTGCCAGTTAGGAGGATTTCCCTCCACCATTGTCCTTCAGGGAAGTCCCAGAAAAGAGTTGCAGTGCTGCTGCTTTTCAGTTTTTAGTGGTGCCTGCATATCATGCAGATCCATCTGCAAACCAGGCACCAGTTTTCTCTTCCTCAGTCAACTGATAATAAGGATGTCCCTATGAAGCCATAGGTGCAGACAGGGAGAGTAAAGGTAATGTGACTGGAGCAGAGACCATAGGAATTTGAGCTACTTCACCATACAACTTACCTGTGCCTTTATATCCTGCTTGAGCCA
>NW_006922303.1:520171-525128 GCF_000298275.1 Orycteropus afer afer | reverse complement strand
TATCACTTTTGTTTAATGATGGAGTGTTGCTGTGCATCTCCAACTTTATGATTTTGTGGGTAAAACAACACCCAATTCAGGGCTCAGGACACAAGGTGATTTGGTAGCCCATGGTGAGGTGTTCAGTCTCTACTAAAGCCCAGTAGAAGCCAAAACTGTTTCTCAAAAGGAGAGTAGTTATCTGTAGAGGATAGTAGGGCTTTGCTTCAAAATCCTGAGTCTTTGCTTCAAAATCCTAAGAGTCTTTGCTGTGATTCAATAATAAGGCCTCGCCAAAGACTCCAAACAGCATCTCTATCTGCCACTGACACTCCAAGCACCCACCATTGAATTATCCAGATTATATGGCCCAAGTGACAGAGTGGCTTGAAAGGCACCCTGAACATGTTGCAGAGCGTTCTCTTGTTCTGGTCCCCACTCAAAACTAGCAATTTTTCCAATCACTTCCTAAAAAAAATGGAGTAGTACACCCAAATGAGTTATGTTGCCTTTAAAATCCAAAACGGCTGAATAATCATTGTGCCTCCTTTTTAGTTTTGGTAGGCACCAGGTAAAATAGTTTATCCTTCACTTTAGTAGGATTATCTCAACATGTCCATGCCAATGGACCCTGTGAAATTCCCCTGAAGTGGAAGGTGTCTGAAATTTTGTCAAGTTAATTTCCCACCCTCTAGTAGTCAAATGTCTTACCAAAAAAAAAAAAAAAATAGTATCATTGACATATCTTTCTTACTAGGTCAAATTTGCATAATGTCATCGTTTAATAACCAGTGTGATGTCTTTTGTAAGGTAAAGGTGATCAAATTCCCTGCAGATAAAATTTTAACATATTGCTGGAAGCTTGATATACCCCTGTGGTAGCAATAAGAAGGTGTACTGCTGAATAAGAAGCTGAAGGCAAACTGCTTTTGGTGATCCTTCAAAACCACAATTGAGGAAAAGCATTTTTCAGGTCAATAATTGCATACCCAGTACTAGGAGGCATATCAATTTGCTCAAGCGATGAAACAATATCTGGAACATCAACTGCAGTTGGAGTCACCAACTGATTAAGTTTACAATAATCTATTGTCATTCTCCAAGGTCCACACATTTTTTACTGGCCAATAGGAGGTTAAATGGGCTGCTGTGGGAATCACATTCTCTCCATCCTTCAAGTACTTGATGGTGGCATTGATCTCTGCAATCCCTTCCAGAATGAGATATTGCTTTGGTTTACAATTTTCCTATGTAGGGGCAGTTATAATGGCTTCCACTTGGCTTTTCCTATCATAATAGCCCTTACTATGCATATCAAGGGTCCAGTGTGGGGATTCTACAAGCTGCTTAAAATGACTACTTCAATTATGCATTCTATAACTGGGGAAATCACTACAGGATGGGTTCAGTGACAATTTGGCCCAGCTGTGAGACAGAACTGAGCTAAGACTTCATTAGTAATCCAATATCCACATGCCACTACTCTGACTGGTGGGTCACAGTGACATTTTGGATATCCAGGAATTAATGTCCATTTAGAGTCCCAAAAACTCTTATTTCCTTTTCCCCAAAGAACAGTAACTCTAGTAAAAGGCCATAGATCCCTTTGGAGGAAGGCTGGGAGAAAGATTAATAGTATAAATTTTTGGCAGTGTAGTGGGGTCCTTCCTTAGTGGGATCTGGCTAGCACTTCGCTCAAGTGATTGTGGGTCTTTTCACTGGCACAAGTCTGGCAATTGATTGTGGGACCGTGGCTTTCTATTCTGGTGATTCCAGTTAGACTACCATTCACTTGACCCAGAACTCTTCTGCTTGTACAGATCAAGTAAATATTTAGATTCCCTGTGTATTTCACTGGTAGAGACACCGTGCCTAAGTAGTCAATGCCATAACTCCATATGAGTCAGACTACTCTGATCACTGGTTTGAGTGTGCTGTCCATGATAGTAACCACACCCACCTTGACTTTGTTGACTGACATTTGTAGCCACATGGCTCCTAACCCTGTGGGTTCCAATCAGCCCAGTGTAATTAAGAGTCTTAATTCTGTTAGGGCAGTTCCTACTGTGAAATCTGACTTACATAAAATAACAACCACAGCAGTCTTCAAGGATGCTGGGGCTGCTTTCACAAATTTGTTCCTAATCATTATGGTAAAAGATGTGTGGTCTGGGAACTCCACGTGTGGATTGGTCTTAACAGGCCAATTTTCCTAAGCCTTTGGATTCTTTCTTGTACAGTATACCATGATAGATCTGGTAATTCAACTTTATGTAGTGTAGACCACTGCATAATGCAGGCTTCAGTAAACCATGTTTAAAACCAAATAAACTATTAGATCCTTTCTTAACTTCTTGAGCTGAAACATTGAATGAAGAATCTGTGCTTAGTGGGTTGAAATCAATAAACTCAGACTGGCCCAAATTTTTTTGTTCTTTGCCCCATTATTACACACCCTTAATAGCCATTCCCACACGTATTCTCCAGGTACTTGTTTGTACATATTAGAAAAAATCAAGTAGTTCTTTTGGAGTGTAGTGTATCTCTTTCTAGGTCACACATTGTATTTCACCTTTTGAGGCTTGATGGGACTTATTTCTAGTTACAGGTCTAGAAGAAAAATGGATTGTGAGGGTGGCTTCTGGGAACTTTCTGCAAAGTCTTGTAAGGCATCTGGAAATGTCCCCAAAACAATGCTCCAGGTGATATATAAGACAATGATTTATCAGGCACAACTAGGTTAATCTCATCAGATTTGGGTAAGAGGACTGGTTTTGCTGGCAGGAATGGTTCAATTTTAATTTAGAGACTCAATGTTCCCAGTTTGCTGATTATCTGCCCATATGTCCCCATCCCAAGTTTCAGATCCCTTTCCTCCCAGTCAGTACCCTCACTTTAACTTCAGACACTATTTGAGATTAGTAATTGAATTAGAATTGTAATTCAGCTACTGTCACAATAGTACTCTGGGTTTGCTTTTTTTGTCAATATTAGCTCCGGTACTATAAGAAATAATTATTTATTTCATGGTTTATATATGGAAGGAAACTTTCATTGTTTGTTAACAGTGGTGGGAGGGGAGGGGAGGAAACACTGAAAAATATAAATAAATAAATAAATAAAGGAAAAAAAAAAGAAAGAGAGAGAGAGAATTCTTTTTTTTTCAGGACACAATTGACAATATTGAGGTCTTTTATGTGGCACTTGATCTGTGACTCCAAAATCCTAAACTCAACTCTTTCTTTCAGCTTTTTGTGTAACATAAGTAGCACCAGTCAACCATTTTCGCTACCATTCTCACTCTGACAAAATTGCAGAGAAGTGTCAAACATGCAATCACTCAGAGCCTCAATTTTCACTAATACTTGATCTATTTGTGGTGATATTTTTCTTATTATCACCTCACACCATTTTATATCCACTACTCGTCTATCAGTCTGTCATACTGGGGTGGTTTAAGTGCTGTTGTGATGCTGTGAGCTTTGTTACCAGTATTTCAAATGGCAGCAGGGCCACTCACAGTGGACAGGTTTCAGCGCAGCTGCTAGACTAAGACAGGGAAGGAAGAAGAACATGGCCACATCCACTTCTGGAAAAGATATTGGCCTCTGAAAACCTTCTGGATGTCAGAGAAACATAATCTATATAGTGGTGGAAGATGAGCCCCTCAGGTTGGAAGTCATTCAAAGTATGACTGGGGAAGAGCAGCCTCCTCAAAGGAGAGGTTTACTTTACTGATGTAGATAGAGTAAAGCTTTGTGAACCTTCATTTGTTGGTGTGACAGGACTCAATGTGAGAAGAAATAGCTGCAAATATCCAGTAATAATTGAATGTGGGATGTACAAAGCATAAATATAAGAAAATGGGAAGTTTTCTCAAATGAAAAGGACCACATAAATATCAATATCCTAGGCATTAGTGAGCTGAAATGGACTGTTATTGGCCCTTTTGAATCAGGTAGTCATATGGGCTATCATGCCAGCAATAACAAATTAAAGAAACATGGTATTGTATTTATCCTCAAAAAGAACACTTCAAGATGTATCCTGAAGTGCAATGCTGTCAATGATAGGAAAATATCTGTATACCTACAATGAAGACCAGTTAGTATGACTATTATTCAAATTTATACACCAGCCACTAAAGCCAAAGGTGGAGATATTTACTAACTTCTGCATTCTGAAATTGACCAAACATGCAACTTAGATGTACTGTTAAATAAAAATAATTGTGATGTGAAAGTTGGCAGCAAGAAGAAACATCAGTAGTTGGAAAATAAGCCATTAGTAATAAAAATGATGCCAAAGAACACATGATAGAATTCTGCAAAACGAACAACTTATTCATTGCAAATACCTTTTACAATAACATAAACGACAACTATACATGTGGACTTCACCAGATAGAATACACAGATGTCAAATCAACCACATCTGTGGAAAGAGGTGATGGAGAAGCTCAATATCACCTGTCAGAACAAGGCCAGGGGCTGACTGTGGAACAGACCATCAATTAATCATTTAAGTTGAAGCTTAATAAAATTAAAACAAGTCTATGAGTGCCAGAATATGCCCTTTAGTATAAAAATTCTCACTGCTCTCGAGTCAAATCCTACTCATAGTGACCCCTCCATGGGTTTCTGAGGCACTATATCTATGGAAGTAGACTTCCCAATCTTCCTTTTGAGGAGTGGTTCATGGGTTTGAACCGCTTCTGGTTAGCAGTCAAATGCTTTAGGCATTATGCGACCAGAGCTCGTGCTTGAGTATACCCATCTGCATTTAGAGACCATCTGAAGTATAGATTTGGTTCACTGAACACCAGTGATTGAAGACCAGATGAGCTGTGTGATGACATCAATATCATCACACATGAAGAAAGCAAAAGGTCACTAAAAAGACAAGAAGAGAAGAAAAGACCAAAATGGATGCCAGAAGAGACTGTGAAACTTGCTTTTGAAAGGGGAGTAGCTAAAGC
>NW_006922303.1:516882-520071 GCF_000298275.1 Orycteropus afer afer | reverse complement strand
TCAAAGACTTTTGAACATTTCTCAAGCTGAAAGAATTGTAGAAAAAAAATCAAGCCTCAAATTGCAATATTGAAGGATTCTGTGGGGAAAACATTGAATGAAACATCCAAAGAAGATGGAAGGACTACAGAGTGGTACTGTACCAAAGGTTTGTTTGGCTTTAAATATTTTCAGGAGGGAGCATATGATCAAGAACCAATGGTACTGAAGGAAGAAGTCCAAGCTACACTGAAGAAATTTGCAAAAGAACAAGGCATTAGGAATTGATGGAATACCCACTGAGATGTTTCAACAAATACACGCAGCCCTAGAGGGTCTCACTTGTTTATGTCAAGAAATTTAGAAGACAGCTATCTGGACATTTGACTGAAAAAGATTGATATTTGTGCCCATTCCAAATAAAGGTGATCCAACAGAATGTGAAAAGTATCAGCCATTATCATTAATATCATACACAAGTAGAATTTTTTTCTGAAGATCATTAAAAAATGGTTACAGGAGTACATTGACGGGGACCTGTCAGAAATTCAAGCCAGATTCACAAGGTGTGGAATGAGAAACATCATTGTTTATGTCAGATGAATCTTGGCTGAAAGCAAGAAATACCAGAGAGATGTTTACTTGTGTTTTATTGACTATGAAAAGACATTTGACTGTGTGAATCATAAAAAAAAACATGGATAACCTTGTGAAGAATGAGAATCCTAGAACACTTAATTATTCTCATGTGGAACTTTTATAACCCATACAGATAAAGGGAATACTGCATGTTTTAAAAGCAGGGAAGGTGTGAGTCAGGGCTGTATTTTCCACCATACTTATTCAATCTGTGTGCTGAGCAAATATTCAGAGAATCCTGATTATATGAATAAGACCACGACATCAGGCTTTGAGGACTCATTAACAACCTGCAATATGCAGATGATAAAACTGTGATTGATGAAAATGAAAAGCTGAAGCACTTATTAATGAAGTTCAAAGACTACAGCCTTCAGTATGGATTACATCTCAAAGTAAAGAAGACAAAAATCCTCACAGTTGGACGAATAAGCAACATCTTTGTAATTAGAGAAAAGACTGAAGTTGTCAAATATTTCATTTTCTTGGATCCACAATCAACATCGATAGAAGGAGCAGAAATCAAAGAAATCAAACAATGTATTGCATTGGGCAAATCTGATCCAAAGGACCTCTTTAAAGTGTTTAAGAGCAAAGATGTCACTTTGAAGACTAACATGTGCCTGATCCAAGCTATCCTTTTTTTCAATAGCTTTATATGCATGTGAGATCTGGACAGTGAATAAGGAAGACCACAGAAGAATTGATACTTTTGAACTGTGGTGTTGGTGAAGATATTTAAGGTACCATGGACAGCTAGAACGAAAAGATGTGTCTTGGAGGAAGTACAGCTGGAATCTTCTTCTTCTTCTATTTCTTCTCCTTCTTCTCCTTCTCCTTCTCCTTCTTCTTCTTCTTCTTTGTTATTTGGGTGAAAGTTTACAGAGCAAATTCACTTTCCACATAGCAGTTCACACACACGTTGTCTCATGACATTGACTACAGTTTACCCCAACACAACAGCTCCCCTCCCACTTCCTCCCCAGAATGTTCTTTAGAAGTGAGAATGGCCAGATTTCATCTCTCATAATTTAGTTTTGTTAGAAGGGACTAGTCACTGGAGAAGGACATCATGTTGGGTAAAGTGGAGGGTCAGCAAAAAGGGGAAGACCCTCAATGAGATGGATTGGCACAGTGGCTGCAAAGATGAGTTTAAGCATGGATATAATTGTCAGGATGGAGCAGGATTGGACAGTGTTTTGTTCTGTTGTATATAGGGTTGCTATGAGTCAGAGCCAACTCAACAGTACTTAACAACAGCAATTGTACAAATGGAAGCAGAGTCATCAGTACCTTTAAGAGTAGTCAGACTTGAAAATCAATTTAGAAAACTCATGCTTAAAGTTTTGTTTCTCTAGAACCAAATATCTCAGTACCAAATATCTTACTCTGGATTCTCTAGAGAAGTAAAACCAGTGAAGTTTACATCAAACCCAGCATCCACGCCTCAGAAGGAAGGTTTGGCAATCTACTTCCATAATGATACTGCCTTGGAAACCTAAGGAGGGTTCAATATGAGTTGGATCTAACTCTGCAGAAGTGAATTTGTTTTTCATAAATAGAGAGATTTATCTCAAGGAAAAGGCTCAAACAGTTGTAGAGGCTGGCAATTCCCAAGTACATCAGTCAAATGTCAAGCTGAAGGTTTCTGACCCACATAGCCAGAGAGCCTGAATAACCCAAGACTGTAGGTCAGATGGCAATCTGATAGCTCATGCGCCGTAGAAGCTGATGAATCTCAAGATCATCAGGCAATATGCCAGGCCACTGGCTCAAGTCCAAAGAATGAGATGTCAGGTGATGATGAGCCAGAGACAGGATCCAGATTGAGCAAAAAGCCAGAGAGCTTTGCCTGAATGTCCACAGAGATATTGAAAGCAAGCCACACCCCAAAAAAACTCCCTTTCAATTGATTGCCTGCTCATGGCAGATCTCATCCTGGAGGTGGTTACATTATATCAGATCTCACCATGGAGGATGACTACATCATAACTCCTAAACCACTGAAAATCATGGCCCAGCCAATTTGACACACACCTTAATAAACACAGCTTCAAACCGCCCAGCCACTCCTCGGAAGGAAGGTTGGGCAATCCTACTTCCGTAGTGATACTGCCTCGGAAACCCAAGGAGGGGTCGCTATGAGTCAGGGCTGACTCGACGGCACATAACAACAACAACAACAACTAAAACTGTCTCCCAATATGTAGATTTTCTCTTCATTTTGTTGATAAAATGCTTTGATGTTTTTAATCTGATAAACCCTCATATATCTAATTTGCTTTCCTTGTCATTTCTAAGAATCTATTGTTAAATACTATGTCTTGAAGTATTATCCACAAATTTTCTTGCAAAATGTTTGTTGCTTTTGTTCTTACATTTAGATCCTTGATCCATATTTAGATGATTTTTGTATATGGTTGAAGTATAGCTCTAGCTTTTATTTATTTATTTTTTGGCATGTGGAAATCCTTTTGTCCCAGCACCATTTATCAAAGAGATTATTCTTTCCCCAGTGAATGGACTTAACACTTTCTCAAAAATAATTTGACCACAGAAATACAGATTTTT
>NW_006922303.1:512327-516444 GCF_000298275.1 Orycteropus afer afer | reverse complement strand
GTTTGCTTATCCATTCTTCTACTGATGGGCACCTAGGTGGGTTCCATCTTTTGGCTATTGTAAATAATGCTGGAATGAACATGGATGTGCATATATCTGTTCTTGTCCTGGCTCGCACTTCTTTAGGATATATACCTGGAAATGGGATTACTGGGGGGTCAAATGGTATTTCTAATTCCAGCCTTTTAAGGAATCACCATAATGTTTTCTACGGTGGTTCTATCATTTTACAGTCCCACCAGCACTGTATGAGAGTCCCAATCTTTCCACATCCTCAGCAGCCTTTGTTATTTTCTGTCTTGTTGAACTTTGCCATTGGTGCTGAGATGAGATGGTATCTCATTGTTGTTTTGATTTGCATCTCTCTGATGGCTGATAATCACGAACATTTCTTAATGTACTTGTTGGCTGTCTGAGTATCTTCTTTGGTGAAGTGTCTATTTATGTCTTCTGCCTATTTTTTAATTGGATTGCTAATATTTTTGTTGTTGAGGTGTCAGAGTTTTCTATAAATTTTAGAGATAAACCCCATCAGATATGTCGTTACCAAATATTTTTTCCCAATCTGTAGGTTCTCTTTTTACTCATTTGGCAGTGTAATTATTGACAAGTATGAATTTGTTGCTGTCATTTTGTTATGTGCTTTTTAGTGGTGTTGCTGATTTCTTTGGTCCATTTCATTTTCTGTGCTGAGCTCATTTTGTTTATAAATTGTATTATCACTTCCTTCTTTGCTATTGATTTAATATTTGCTAAATATTTCTGCTGGTCCTCTTTTTAATTTTGATGTCAAGGCTTATCCTTTTTCTTTGAGGTTACCCTGTACTTTATAATTGTCTTCCTAAGTTTAGAACAGTCCATTCTATCTTGCACTTGTCTTGACTTCTCTATCATTTAGAAGTTCTGTAACTACACAATGTTTTCCCTCTTTTTGGTTTGTAGTTGTCCTCATTTGTCAATTGAGGGCTCTGGTTCCCTGGTTACAATCTTGTATGCTTACTTAATTTCTAGCTCTGGTAGGGTAAGGAACTCTGGGAGCATAGTGCCTAAGGCACTTGACTGCTAACCAGAAGCCTGGCAGTTCAAACCCACCAGCCACTACTCGGAAGGAAGTTTGGGAAATCTACTTCCATAGTGATACTGCCTCAGCAACTCAAGGAGGGGTCACTATGAGTCAAGTCTGACTCAACAGCACATAACAACAACAACAACATGCTTACTTACTTATTTCCATAACTGTGTTGGTTTCTGGGTTATGTCATCATATGTGTTAATGGTCAATTGTTGTTTTCTATTGTTGGTTCTCTGTCCAAAGGACTCCCTTTTGCATCTCTTGCAAGGTTGGTCAGTTTTAACAAGTTTCCTTAATTTCTGCCTATCTGGAAATGTCCTAATTTCACCATCATATTTGAGGGACAATTTTTCTAGGTATATAATTCTTGGATGGATTTTTTTTTTCTTTTAGTATTTTATATACACCACCCCTTTTATTTTTAAGGCTGGGACATGGAGAGCGTGGGTGCCACAGGCACATGAAGCTGATCGGCTTGTCTTTGGGGCTAGCTTTATTTTTAAGGCTGGGATTCAGAGAGGGAAGATGCTGCGGCACATGGGGCTGCTTGGCTTGGCTTCAAAGCTGGCTTTATTTTAAGGCCAGGACCCAAAGAGGTGGGCACAGAGTGGTTAAGAACAACTAAGGGAAGTGAACTTATCTGTCAATTTGTCATCATGTGGTTGCTTACATGTTGCTGTGAGGCTGGAAGCTATGTCACTGGTGTTGCAAAATGCCAGCAGGTTTACCCATGGTGGACAGGTTTCAGTATAGCTTCCAGGCTAAGACAGACTTGGAAGAAGGAAGAGGCCATCTACTCCTCAAACAATTGGCCAGTGGAAAAACTTATGAATAGTAATGAAACACTGTCTGATGTATTACCAGAAAACTTTATGAAGAGCCCCGAAACATGGCCTGATGTAGTGCCAGATGATGAGCCCATCAGATTGAAAGGTACTCAAAATATGACTGGGAAAGAACTGACTCCTCAGAGTAGAGACAACCTTAATGATATGGATGGAGTAAAACTTTCAGGACCTCCATTGGCTGATATGGCACAACTCAAAATGAGTAAAAACAGATGCAAACATCCATTAATAATTGGAACATGGAACGTGCAGAACATGAATCTAGGAAAATTGGAAGTTGTCAAAAATGAATTGGAACTCATAAAGATCAGTATTCTAGGCATTAGTGAGCTGAAATGGACTGGTTTGGGCCATTTTGAATAAGACGACCATATGATCTACTATGCCAGGAATGACAAACTGAAGAGGAATGGCATGGTCTTCATCATCATAAAGAGTGATTGAAGATCTGTCTGAAGTACAATGCCATCAGTGACAGGATAATATCCACACGCCTGCAAGGTAGACCAGTTAATACTACTATTATTCAATCTATTCACCAACCACTAAAGCCAAAGATGAGGAAATTGAAGATTTCTACCAACTCCTGCAGTCTGAAATTGACTGAACATACAATCAAAATGTATTGATTATCACTGGTGACTTCAATGTGAACATTGGAAACAAAGAAGAGCTACCAACAGTTGGAAAATATGGCCTCAGTGATAGAAAAAATGCTGGAGATCACATAATAGAATTTTTCGAGATGAAGGACTTATTGGGAGCTCTGGTGGTATAGTGCCTAAGGCATTTGACTGCTAACCAGAAGGCTGGCGGTTCAAACCCACCATCACTCCTCAGAAGGAAGACTGGGGAATCTACTTCCATAGAGATAGTGCCTCAGAAACCCAAGGAGGGGTCACTATGAGTCAGAATCAACTTGATGGAAGTGGGTTTTTTGTTTGTTTGTTTGTTTAAATACTCATTAATTGCAAATACTTTTCTTTCAACAACATAAATGACAACTATACACATGGGCTTCACCACATGGAATACACAGGAATCAGATTGACTACATCTGTGACAAGAGGTGATGGAGAGGAGAAGTTCAATATCTTCAACCAAAGAAGGCCAGGAGCAGATTGTGGAATAGACTATCAACTGCTCATATGAAAGTTCAAGGTGAAGTTGAAGACCATTAAAACGAGTTCATGAGAACTAAAGTATGACCTTGATAGTATCCCTCCTGAATTTAGAGACCATCTAAAGAACAGATTTGATGCATTGAACACCAATGACTGAAAAACAGAGGAATTGTGGGATGACATCAAGAACATCCTCCATGAAGAAAGCAAAAGGTCATTAAAAAGACAGAAAAGGAAAAAAAAGACCAAAATGGATGTGAGAAGAGACTCTGAAACTTGCCCTTGAGCAGAGAGTAGCTAAAGCAATGGAAGAAACTACAAGAAAAAATAGCTAAACAGAAGATTTCAAAGAGCAGCTTGAGAAGACAAAGCCAATTTTTATAATGAAATGTGCAAAGACTTGGAGTTAGAAAACCAAAAGGGAAAAACACGCTTAACATTTCTAAAGCTGAAAGAACTGAGGAAAAAAATTAAACCTCGAGTTGAAATACTGAAAGTTTCTTTGGGCAAAATACTGAATGATGCAGGAAACATCAAAAGAAGATAGAAGGAATACACAGAGTCACTGTACCAAAAAGAATTGGTTGATGTTCATCCATTTCAGGAGGCCATGATCAAGAACCAATGGTACTGAAGGAAGAAGCTGAAGCTGCACAGAAGGAATTGGTGAAGAACAAGGCTCCAGAAATTGACAGAATATCCAACGAGATGTTTTAACAAACAGATGCCCCACTGGAGGCACTCACTCAGCTATGCCAAGAGATTTGGAAGACAGATACCTAGCCAACTGACTGAAAGAGATCCGTATTTGTACCCATTCCAAAGAAAGGTGATCCCACAGAATGTGGAAATTATCAAACAATATCATTAATATCACATGTAAGCAAATAATTCAAAAGTGGTTGTAGCAGTACATTGACAGAGAACTTCCAGAAATGCAAGCTGGATTCAGAAGAGGACATGGAATGAGGGATATCATTGTTGATGCCAGATGGATCTTAGCTGAAAGCAAAGAATAACAGAAAGGTGTTTACTTATTTTTTTTTTTTGACTATGCAAAAGAATTCGATTGT
>NW_006922303.1:510940-511841 GCF_000298275.1 Orycteropus afer afer | reverse complement strand
CAAATCTGCTGCAAAAGTCCTCTTTCAAGTGATGAAGAGCAAAAATATCTCCTTGAAGACTAAGGTGCACCTAACCCACCGTGATATTTTCAATCCCCTCTTAGGCATATGAGAGTTGGACAATGAATAAGGAAGACTGAAGAAAAGTTCATGCTTTTGAGTTGTGGTGTTGGAGAAGAATGCTAAGACTACCACAGACTGCAAAAAGGACTAACAAATCTGTCCTGGAAGAAGTGCAGCCAGAATGCTCCTTGGAAGTGAGAATGGCTAGATTTCATCTACTTTGGTCATGTCAGAAGGGACCATTCCCTGGAGAAAGATATCATGCTTAGTTAAGTGGAGGGTCAACAAAAAAGGGGAAAACCCACAATGAGATGGATTGACACTGGCTGCAATGATGGGCTCGGGTATAACAAGGACGGTGAGGCTGGCACAGAACTGCGCAGTGTTTTGTTTTGCTGTGCATAGGGTCACTGAGTTGGAGACGACTTGATGGCACCTAACAACAACAACATTGTTTTTTCATCTGCATGGTTTATGCTGAGAAATCCGAGCTTAGTCTTATTGGTTGCCGCTTGTAGGTAACTTTTCGTTTTTCCCATGCTACTTTCAGGATTCCTTCTTTGTCTTTGGTTTTGGTGAGTTTGATAATGCTATGTCTTTGTGATTTTCTTTCAGGTCTATTCCGTTTGGGATTTGTTAGACTTCTTGAATAGATACATTCTCATCCTTCATCACACCAGGGAAATTCTCTTCCAATAAATCTTCAATGATTTTCTCTGTGGTTTATTTTTCTCTTCCTGTTCTGGAATTCTGATTGTTGTTGTTGTTGTTGTTATGTGCCGTCGAGTCGGCCCCGACTCATAGTGACCCCTCCTTGGGTTTCCGAGGCAGTATCACT
>NW_006922303.1:502633-510210 GCF_000298275.1 Orycteropus afer afer | reverse complement strand
GCTTTCCTTGGATGTTATCTATGTAATCAGGGTACTGTGCTCTTTTATTCATTAGTTGGCAGCAATTACACACTCACCACCTGTCTCCTTTCCCATTGTCAGCCTCCCATACGTCCCTGCCATCCTTGGGAAACAGAGCATATTCTTAAGTCCAGGAATCTGAATGAGAATGCTGTCACTCTAAATATCCAAAATAACCACCACTTGTAAACATTCAAAATGGCTGCACCCTCAGTCACTTTAAATATCCAAAGTGGCCACCACTTGTAAACAAACAAAATAGCTGTGCCCTCCAGACAGCTGAAAGTCCATAGATCAAGTTCTCTTCCTCCTTGCTGTTTTCCTTACTAGTCATAGGCCACTAGCAATGTTGTCCCTGCAGTCCTTGGTGACCAGGGCTGATCTTCAAGTCAATTATCAGGTCCCAACACCACTTGGAAATATTCAGGATTTTGGTGTCCTCAGAGTAGCTGACAGTCCGCAGCTCCATCCTGTTCCATACCCACTGTTTTCATTCAGGTTTTTCCACTATTTGCTGTCTAATATACTTCTATGTACTTACTTTCAAAGCTCAGGGCTCCAGGATTATCTTCTGTATTCCCATCAATTGGTTTCTATTTTCTTTGTTGAAGAGGGTTTGTGTAGCTTGTATGCTTATTCCACCCTCTTACCAGAAGTCCCATAGTGTGTTTGTGAGTCCTGCTACTTTGTTCCTCTTTGGCAAAATTGCTTTGTTTGTTTGGAGCCCCTTCCAGTTTCATATAAATTTGAAGACTGGATTTTCATTACTTCAATGAAGACTTTTATAATTTTGATGGGGATTGCATTGAATCATTAGATTTCTCCAGATAGTACTGGTATATTAGCAATATTAAGTATTCTAATTCACGAACATGGAATTTCCTCCATTTTATTTAAGTCCTCTTTAATTTTTTTCTGTGATTATTTATAGTTTTTAGTGTGAAAATATTCCACTTGTTTGAATTTCTACCTAAGTATTTTATTTTCAACCACTCACCTGCCTGTCAGTTTGTCATACTGTGGTTGATTGCATGTTGATGTGAAGGTGGAGACAGTGCCACCAATATTTCAAATACCAGCAGAGCCATCTGTGGTGGACAGGTGTCAGCAGAGCTTCTGGACTAAGATAGACTCAGAAGAAGGAAGGAGCCATTCACTTTTCACTAGTGAGTGAAAACCTTATGAATAGCAGTAAAACACTGTATCATATATTGCTAGAAAACATTTTGAATAGTGCTGAAACATTGTCTGATATGGTGTCAGAAGATGAGCCCCTCTGGTGGTAAGGCACTCTAAATACAACTGGGGAAGAACTGCCTCCTCAAAATAGAGTCAATCTTAGTGAAATGGGGATGGAGTAAACTTTTGACACCACCATTTATTGATGTTGCAAAATTCAAAATGGGAAGAAACAGCTACAAATATCCATTAATAATCAGAACATTAAATGTACGAAGTATGAATCTAAGAAAATTAGATGCTGTCAAAAATGAAATGGAATGCATAAAGATCGATATGCTAGGCATTAGTGAGCTGAAATGGACTGGTTTTGGCCATTTTAAATCAGACGACCACATGAGATACTATGTTGGGAATGACAGACTGAAGAGGAATGGTAAGGCATTCACCGTCACAAAGAATGTTTAAGATCTATCCTGAAGTAGAGTGCTGTCAGTGATAGGATAATATCCACACACCTACAAGGAAGACCAGTTAATACTATCATTCAAATTTATGCATCAACCACCAAGATCAAAGAAGAGGAAATTTAAGATTTTTATCAACATCTACAGCCTGAAATTGACTAAAGTTGCAATCAAGATGTGTTGATTTTTACTGGGAATTCCAGAACACTTAATTGCGCTCATGAGGAATATGTATATAGACCAGGAGGCTGCCGTACAAGGGGATACTGCACGGTTTAAAATCAGAAAGGGAGTGTGTCAAGGTTGTATCCTGTCACCGTATTTATTTGATCTGTATGATGAACAAATAATCCAAGAAGCTGGAATATATGAAGAAGAATGCAGCATCAGGATTGGAGGAAGACACTTTAACAACCTGCAATTTGCAGATGACACAATCTTGCTTGCTGAAAGTGTAGATGACTTGAAGCACTTACTGATGAAGATTAAAGAATACAGTCTTCAAATATGGATTACACCTCAACTTGTAGAAAACAAAAATGCTCATAACTGGACCAATAAGCAGCATAATGATAAATGGAGAAAATATTGAAGTTGTCAAAAAAATTCACATTGCCTGATTCCACAATCAATTCCAGTGGAAGCAGTAGTCAAGAAACCAGACATCATAATGCACTAGACAAGTCTGCTGCAAAAGACCTCTTTCAAGTGATGAAGAACAAAACTGTCTCTTTGAAGACTAAGGTGCCCCTAAACCCAAGCCATGGTATTTTCAATCACCTCATGTGCACGCAAAAGCTGGACAACAAATGAGGAATACTAAAGAGTCAATGCTTTTGGCCATGGTGTTGGCAAAGAATACTGAAAGCACCATGGACTAGCAGAAGTACAAACAAATCTGTCCTGTAAAAAGTGCAGCCGGAATGCTCCTTGGAAGCGAGAATGACCAGACTTTGTCTCAGCTACATTGGTCATGCTGTCAGAAGGGACCATTCCCTGGAAATGATAACACAATTCATAAACAGACATGGCTCAGCACAGAAAATTATATGGAACAAATAAATCAGCAACAGCATGAAAAAACATGGAAAAAAAGGACAGCAACAAATCTACTTCTCAATAATTACACTGAACGTCAATGGATTAATTGCATCATTAATGCCAAACACCAGGCTACAGATAAACACATAAACATCTGAGAAGATCAGATGGGGGTCAATGAACAGAGGTATCCTCTAGACCAAGGATAGATTCAGTGGAGTTTGAGTTTGGTTAATCCTCTTTAACCTAACCTAATCCTACTTCATTAACCACAGGCAGAGGTTAGGTTTTATAACACATCACAAAATGGAGGATAATTACATCATCTCACAAAATAGAGGACAATCACACAGCACTGGCATATATTTTTGGGGAACACAATTCAATCCATGTCAGACCTCAAAACATAGGATCCAGTGGCAAGGAAGCATTATATGAAAAAGAAATATTATCTATATTCATTAGGAGCATGAAGATGATAAAGAATCTAGCAAATGTTGGTTTCTTAATGGATCAAAACTTATCAGTGCCACATAAGTTCAATATCCTCGAGAGATGGCTGGAAACTCTCTGAGAAGGATATCTAAACAGTTGGAATTTTGAAACGCTGTTTGATTCTAGTTTGGATAGTGTCCCTTTTGACAATTGTGTATCAAGAATTGTGAAGGAGATGAGATGCTATCCTTGAAGGTAATCATTTCTCTTGACACTGCTTTGTAGGTGTTGGAAGAGGACACATTATATCTAGGTCATAGAAATATGGTACTTTATTGTTCATAAAATGGGAGGCATTATGAACTTTTGTTGGTATTGGTTTCCCTTGCAACTCAAGTCCCATGTTAGTGATAAGGAGCACCACAGGTGGACGATGTCCATACCGTAGATGTGCACTACAGTTTGGAAAAAGAAGGCTTAGGAAAATCCACACTTAAAATAAATGAAGATTTACAAATTTACAAAGCAAATTTGTTTTACTCTCAATAGTTCATGCACATTTGGTTTCACAGCCCTGATTATAATCCCCAAAGATAAAAAGATCTCCCCTCTCCTACTTGTGACTATCCCTTCCCTGTGCTCTTCTTATCTATGCATTCACGTCTGTCTAGCTTTCCCCCTGTGTGAATGTGGCTCTTCTGGTGTCTCATGGTTGATTGATCTAAGTGGTGCTTCTCCCTAGGGGAGGTGCGTGCATCTCCCTGGGGTAGGTGTTCAGTTTGTAGGTCTTTCTACTGTTGGGCTTAGAGCTAATCCATGGAAGTGAGTCCATTTCTAGGACTAAGGGATAACTTGGGGTCATAGTCTCGGGGTTTCCACCAGCCTCTATCCGACAGGTAATTCTGATCATTTTTGTGGTTTTGAATTTTATTTTCCACAATTTTCCTCCCACGCTATCCAAGGTCTCCAATTTTGATCCTTTTTGTGTAGTTGGTTTTGGTAGCTGGTCACAGTCGAGTTCTTCTTGTCTCAGGGTTATGAAGGCTGAGGTCCTCGCAGTCCATCATATTTTTGAACTAATTGTTTCCAAAACAAAACAAAATTGATTTTCTTCACTCTTCTTTGCTCCAGACGAGATGAGACCAATAGTTGCATCATAGATTGCTGCTCGAAAGCTTTTAAGACCCCAGTTGCTACTCACCAAAGAAGGCTGTAGAACAAGATTTTTATGTACCATGTTGTGCCAATTGACCATTGTGTCCCATGATACTATGGCCCCAAGCCTGCAGGTCCAGTGATTGTCTCCCTCAAGGTTTTTGGTTGTCTCTGAGGAACTACAATTTTGCAGTACAAGTACATATATAATACTGTCTTCAGCCAAATTTATTATTGGTCATGGATATATTCCTGCTTGTCTACTCCCACCTGATCTTCTCATCTGTCTATGCATTTACCCATAGCCTAATGTTTGCTGCCACTAGTAATGCAGAATTGTGGATGTACTAGTATTTGCCTCTGTTGTCTATATCTTTTGTGGACATTTATGTGTCCTCCCTTTCCCCACTGTCACCATACTGCTCACACACTTGACATATCACCCCTCCCCTCACCCAAATAACCATGTGACCTCCAACCAGTCAGAAGTTTTTCCACCCCTTCCCTCCCATTCCTGATAACCAATAAATGAATTTTCTTCCTTGTGTAAAACTTTCCTTGAGTTTTTACAACAATGGACACATATAATAGTTTTCCTTCTGTGATTGATTTATTTCACTCAGCATAATTCATCCACGCTGTGAGGTGATTCATAGATTTTTCATTATTCTTTAATTTTGCATAGTATTCCATTGCGTGAATGTACCATAGTTTGGTTATTAATTCATCGGTTGGTGGGCACCTAGGTTGCTTTCATCTCTTTGTGATAGTGAATTTTGCTGTGATGAACATGAGTGTGCATATGTCTATTTGTGTCCGGAATCTCACTTCTTTAGCATATGTTGTGGAAATTCCCCTGGCAGGTTAAAACTTCCTCCAGAGTGGGTAGGGAGAGGAGGAAAAACTTCCCCAGAGGTGTAGGCAGTGATGTGAACATTTATCCAGAATAAGAACAAAGAGGATTAGGAGAGAAAGGATTTAAAAGATAAAAGAAAGTAAGCTTATAAAAGTTGCTAGTAAATTCAGTGTCCAGAAGCAGCAGGCTTGTATGGATCCAAGATGACAGCTAAACCCTTCCATTTTTATGGAGATATTTATACTTAAGTTTGGAGAATTGGGAACGGAGGCTATGTGACTGGGAACGGAGGGCTATGTGACTTCGTTCAGACTTGGTGGGGCTGAGTCTCAATTGGGGGGGGTTTGGACCACTACCTGTGTGTGCTCTGATATGATGCTGCCGGGTAGTGAGCTTCATTGCTTAAAACTCTTTTAAGGTTGAGTGGTTAACACTGGAAAGGGGAGAGCAGAGGTGTATGTGACAGGAAGGGAGAGGGAAAATGGCTTGTAGTTCTTAAAAGCATGGGTAAACAAAATTGAATCTGAGTCCCATTTTGGAGGGTTGCAATTACTGACCATAAAGGATAAATTCCTAGTAATGGGATTCCTGGATCAAATGGTATTTCTATTTTCAGTATTTCAAGAAATGCCATACTGTTTTTCACAGTAGCTGTAACATGTTACTATTCCACAAGCAGTGTATGAGAGTTCCAATCTCTGCACATCCTCTCCAGCATTTGTTATTTTCTGTCTTGTTGAACTTTGCTATTATTGCTGGGGTGAGATGATATCTCATTGTTGTTTTGATTTGCATCTCTCCAATGCTGAATGATCATGAGCATTTCCTCATGTATTTGTTGGCTGTCTGTATATCTTCTTTAGTGGAGTGCCTGTCCATGTCCTTTGCCTATTTTTGAACTGGATTGTCTGTCTTTTTGGTGTTGAGGTGTTGAAGTTTTATATAAATTTTAGATATAAGTCCCTTGTTAAATATTTCATAGTCAAATATTTTTCTCCCCAATCTGTAGGTTCTCTTTTTTACCCTTTTTGAGAAGTCTTTTGATGCACCTAAGAATTTAATTTTTAAAAGTCCCAGTCATCTAGCTTCTCTTTCACTGCTTGTGCATTGTGGGTTATGCTTGATAGTCTAATTATGCCATAAATTAGGGTCCCTAGATTTGCTCCTATTTTATCTTTGATGAACTTTATGGTTTTGGGTTTTTACATTTAAGTCTTTGATCCAACTTGAGTTTGTTTTTGTTTATGGGGTGTGATATGGCTCTTGTATTATTTTTCTGCAGGTGAATATCTAATTTTGCCATCACCATTTATTAAAGAGGCTATCCCTCCCACATTTAATGAGTTTTGGCCCTTTGTCAAAGATCAGCTGTCCATAGATAGATGGGTCCGTTTTATGGTTTTTGATTCTGTCCCATTGGTTTATCTGTGTATCCTTGTACCAATACTACACTGTTTTGATGACTGTGGCTGTATAGTAGGTTTGGAGATGCAGGAAGGTAAGACCTCCTACTTTGTTTTTCTTCTTCAGCAGTACTTTGCTTATCCAAGGTCTCTTTCCTTTTCAAATGGAGTTTGTAATTTTTTTTTCCCCCATTTCCTTAAAGAATACTGATGGAACCTTGATTGGGATTGCATTGAATGAATAGATTGCTTTGGGTAATATTGACATTTTTACAATATTTTGTCTGCCAATCCATGACAATGACATGTTCTTCCACTTCTACTACAGATCCTTTGTAGTTTCTTGTAGTAGTGTTTCATAGTTTTCTTGTAAAGTTCTTTTGTGTCCCTGGTAAAATTTATTCTTCAGTATTTTATCATTTTGGTAGGTATTGTAAATGGTGTTGATTCTCTTACTTCCTTTTCAGATGTCTCTTTGTTGATGTAGAGAAATCCAACTGATTTCTGTATTTTGACCTTGTATCCTGCCACTTTGACAAATCTTAATATTAGTTCCAGTAATTTTGTTGCTGAGTCTCTTGGATTTTCTATGTATAGGATCATATTGTCTAAAAATAGAGATAGCTTTACTTCTTTGCCAATTTAGATGTCTTTTATTTCTCCTTCTTGCCTTACTGCCCTGGCTAAGACTTCCAATATAATGCTAAGTAGAGGCCATCCTTATCTGGTTCCCATTCGCAAGGGGAATGCTTTGAGTCTTTCTCCGTTGACAATAATGTTGGCTGTTGGTTTTGCATATATGTCCTTTATTATGTTGAGGATTTTCCCTTTTATTCCTACATTGCTGAGAGATTTGAACAGGAATTGGTGTTAGTTTTTATCAAATGCCATTTCTGCATAAATTGATGTGATCATTTCTCTTTTTTTTTTTTATTTATGTGATGGATGACACTGATTGTATTCCTGATGTTGAACCATTCTTGCATACCTGGTATGAATCTCACTTGGTCATGATGTATT